>NW_010415642.1:0-953 GCF_000710305.1 Buceros rhinoceros silvestris
CTGCTACATTTTCTACCTTGCATGCAGTTCAAACCTTAGTAGAATCACTTTCATGGACACGGCCGATTGCTGGCCTATCGAATGATGATCTTGACCCACTTTATCAATTGCTTCACTGTAGAGACGGGCAATTTTTGGAACGCCGCCCTGATCCTGTTCTTTTTGAGTTGCTATCTCGTATAGGTTGCGCTATTGCTGAAAGGGCTGTAGCCAGAGTCATTCTGGACCTGCCAGTCTTCTTTGCTATCCTCAACTCTGATACTGAGGTTTGTGGAATAATCTTTCAACTACAGTCAGGTAGGAACGTTACCAATATCTTAGAATGGGTTTTCATGCCCAATTCACACAAACACACAGTCTCACCACATCTCACTGCCATTGGAGATTGTATCTTTAAAGCAACTCAGCGGCTCTTGCAGCTGATGGGCACGACGTTTCTGAGGTTTGTGGAATAATCTTTCGGCTACGGTCAGGTAAGAACATTGCATATGCACCTTTTGGCCAACTTCGATTTATCCATGTTTCCGTGGACACATTTTTTGCACCATTTAGGCAACCCTGTATATAACAACAAATTCCCAACATGCTGTCACTCACTGGTTGTCTGCTTTTGCATTATTGGGAGAACCATTGTCCCTTAAAACGGATAATGGTCCTGCTTATCGCTCACAATTAGTTTATTCCTTCTGTAAGGCATGAGCCATTTCTCATTTTTTTTTTTGGTATCCCGTATAACTCCACAGGCCAAAGCATCATTGAATGTTCCCACCTAACCCTCAAACGCTATTTTACTGTTTTAAGAGAGGGGGAGAACGGGAAATCTCTTACCCCTCAAGAGCTATTGCTTAAAGCTTTATATGTTATTAATTGGTTCCTGCGAAGTGGATTAAACTCACCATAGCCACTGAATGCTACGTGACACATCCACCGGAAGAGGCAAAGGAAGACACCGA
>NW_010415643.1:0-7404 GCF_000710305.1 Buceros rhinoceros silvestris
CTGGCCGGCGGCAGAGCAGGTCCGTGGGAGCCCCCCTCTCCTCGTGATGGCCAGAAGTCCGGGAGAGAGACACTCCCCTCGGCTGCTGCTTGTTAAGCCTTGAAACGTAACACTCCACCTGACTCCCTTAACCAAATAAATGCGGAATTACCGTATTGCAGGGAATGATTATATTGGACCAGAACTCAAAACAAGCAAGTTTCAGCTCCAGCCAGGAAGTTTAGCTCAAACTGGGACACCGAGTTAACATAGTTTAATTACTAGGTGAAATTTTCATTTGCAGTAGGAGATGGGCTAAATTCTAACTATTGGTTTGAAAAGCCCAGGTGTGGCCGTTGTAGTTGCAATGTCAAAATACTAAGAACTATACAAAATTTTGTATGAAAGAGTAATAAAAATTGTTTATGCTAAGTACTTACTAGTGATAGAGTCCTTAAGACCCCAAGTACAGGTCACTAGCTCATACATTGATTTTTTTTTTTTTTTTTTTTACAGAAAGTCTGCATTATAAACATTTCCTTTTGAGCTCTCTGTACAGGAGAATCTTTTTTGGATATTCTAAGTGCTAAACAGGAATATTTGTTTCTAAATAAACTTCTGAAATGGAAAATGTGCTCCCTTAAAACAAAATAGTTTGATAATGTGATATGATACAATTGTCAAACCTCATCAGTTTAGGCTGCGATATTGTAGGTTCAGGTACATGGGGAATGTGTGGTCCCATACCTGGTGAGGGTACAAGGACAGAGTCAAACTTCTGTCCACAGCCACTCCTTTCTTTACTTTTTAGTTGCCAGGGTTTTGGAAGTGATGTGTTAGCTAGGTATGTTCTGTCACCTAGCAACATTAAACAGACTTTTGAAACAAACTGTGTTTGGAATAGGCAGTTTTGGACCATCGTTGGATGGAACGTTCCCTGGCATTTTCCAAAATGACATATTGCTGAGACTTCTTCAGGTCTCCCTTTGTTAGTAAAGCTTTGGAAAGCGAATGGCTTCCAAGGTGACTTAAGTTCAGCTCAGACTTGAGCTTTGACAAAACTTTTGGAGAAGAAAATACCACAAAGGAAGATCTCACTGTTCAAAAAAAACCCACCATGACAATTAAATGTGTTGATCTTTAGTGCCATATTCCTGCACACTGGATGATCTCCAGAAGAACCAGTGCTCCAGCCCACTAAGGCTTTATCTGGCTAAACCGACACTTCACACCACGGCAGGAACTAAACTGAATGTTGTTGCATAAACGTGTACCTGCAGACAGTGCAGGCGCTAAGGAAACACATGGGTATTTCTGTATGTAGCAAGAAACACGAAAGGCAGGTTATGGCAAGGTTGAGAATCTCACGGTTACTTTCCAAAGATGATGGCTGGTGAAGATGCATACTCTCCAGCAGCTTTGTTCTTGATAAATAGAGCAGGTGAGAGTACTGTATTTCCTGACTGCTCATTGGCAGCAAGTACACTGTTCTATTTAATTACAGGGACGGGGTTTGAGTATGTTATAACTGCCACAAATAGCAGGCATCACTCGGTGATCCCGACTTTCTTGCCCTCTTTCGTTAGCACTCTTGCTCTGAAAGAATAAGGAGGAGAAAAAAAAACAACCCAAAACAAACCTTCATTGCAACCTTGCAAGGAGAGACTGGGAAGGGTGTAATAAGTGGTACTGTGCTGATATATTTTAATAAATATTAGTTTACTGCATACCACAACAGAGAGCAAATACATGCAATTACTTGCAAATTTCTTCAGTGTTTGTACTTATAAATCTCTGCCTAAATCTTCCCAGCTGGGAGTTGGGCTAGTCTTTCTGCTGTGGAAGCAGGGCTTTGTTCTCATGTTCAGCTTCAGCTCAGTCTGGAATAATTCAGAAACGTATTAGATAGATTGCTGCTCCCAAAAGGCATAATGAAATAACCTTCACTCCCAGCCTTAGGGAAATAAGCACACAATCAGGGTTTGGGCAGATTTCTCGATTAAACAAAGAACTAACTGTGCACAAATTGTTCCATAACAATTTGTAAAGAGTTCACTTTATAAATTTCTTGCAGATGTAAAGCTGATACTTTTTAATCAGAATGGCAGGGCTGTTAAATTTGAAATATCTTCAGCATTTTCCCTTTGCTCCATAATTAGCATCAGAAATATTTAGATTTAAAATGGAATTGGTAACACATCCTGGGATATTTCTGGTTTGGTTTGGGGAGTCAGTGAAATGCAATGTTGAACCCAAGCTAAAATCTCCACTTAATACATACAGTGAACTTAATCCATCTGGAATAGATTCAGGATAACTTGGTGCTGTCAATTTTTATTTTGTTTAATTTCATAGGGTGTTCAGCAAAGGAATGAAAAGTTATTGCACTTAATGTTGTTGTGACTTAAGGTGTTCTCCAGTCAAATTATTCAATAAATCAAAATCAGGCTCTGGTTGTAGCCACTAAGCGTTGTTTAGAATAGGATATTTAGGAGATTTTTACCGGCTTTCCATTGATTGAACAAGACACGCATGTCATGCAAAAAGCATGCAGTGTTTTGATGAATAGCTGTATTAGATGGCAAGTCTGGGGACCCGGTAAACACAACTTCTTATTTTACTGGCCTTTGTTTTTAACTCGCGGGCTTCAGTGTAAAAACATACCACTTGAGTATCATTCTGATGCCTTACTGCTTATCTACGGCCCATGCTCTTACTCTCTGACATCTCTCCCGACATTTAAAAATACATACCTATTTTCTATTTGTTAGCTTGCTATTGGTTACCTCATTCTTCAGCTAATTAGGCAGTTCAGTTCAAAGTCCTGCTGTCACTTGAATGTGCAAGGATATTACTACAGTCTGTGGAGAATGGTAGAGATTTTCAGATGTTCTTTCTAGGAAGCAATGTTCCTGCTCCTAAGGCTGGCGTCTGCCTCCATCTCTGGCCCTGGTTCTCAGTCTCTTATGTCCAGATACCAAGCTGGAGTCAGTAGACCTGCAGTCACGGAACAGAAAGCAGAATCCATTCCCCAGTCTCCTGTCACGCACCAAAGAGGAGCTGTGCTTGTATCAGCAGAGCTGTCAGCAGATGCTGGTAGGTCCTGTTTCTACAAGCACAATGTTCAATTTCGGTTTAAACAGACTTGATTTAAGAAGGTGAACTTTCCTCAAAATGTGTGCAGCTACTCGCCATGAAGATGTGCTGCTTTCTAAACCAGCACAGCTTGAGTAGGACCCAGCCTGGACCTGCTGCCTGGCCCAGCACTCAGAGACCAAAGGTGTCAGTGCAGCCTGGGGAGCTGCTTCTGCAAAGCTTGGGCTGAGCCTGCAGCATGCTTGGTGTCCTCCCCCAGAACATCCTCTGTCCACTGCTCTGCACCGACCCTAAGTTAGCAGTCCATGGAGCTTTTGGCTTGGAGGTGTTCTGCAGTGTTTACCCTTTGTGGGTAACGTAGTTCCTCACGCAGGCTCAGCTGGCCTGACACCACCTCTCACTTTCAAAGCAAAGATGTGAGACAAGCAGAAAGCCTGCTGCTGTACTCCATTAAATTAATGGCAGAATTGGAGTTTCCAGTGGTGCAAGTTTAGCTGTGGTTTGGGTGTGTGCTCCAAATGGGGAGATAAACAAAAATATTTAAATACAATCTCAGTGAAGAGTGGACTTGCCACACTTCTGTGTAAATGTGTGGCACCCCCACTCTTGTTTACTTCGTGTACCTGGGTCTGTGTAAAAAGAGTAGAAAACCACTAATAAAATGGTTTCAGGAGGGATGAGTGGTAGGGCTGCTGACTGTGAAGGGAAACAGCAAAATGGTAACCAGCATCTTGAGCTAAAGAGAAAAAATGATGTAACTGCGTTTACTGGGAAATTCATCTTATCTTTTACTCTCTTTCATGTTTGACAGGACCTTCTGACAGCTTTTACCCATCAAGTAGATATGAAACACTGTTCAAACTACTTGTGTTCTGATTGCTGAACCCAGGGTTATGAAACGAACTTTACAGTTATAGTGGACACTTAATTAAATACAGCGTCGTTCTCCCAATAGGGACTGTAGAGACTCCTTGAGGTGCTCTGCTTTTACACTGGAGAATCTGCAGTGGCATGTTGAACAGGAAGGCCCCAGCTTGGTTTTCTTTTAAAATTGCATTTAAATGTACACTAGATAGACATTCATCACTTTAATCTAAACTCTACTGTAAATTAACATGTATAGCCTCTGAGATCATACACTTTCACAGAAGTACTCTAATGAAACTTGGCAGCTTTCACCCCGTAACATCATTTGTTCCATTCACTAGCAAAAGCAGACCTCAAACAAGTTGAAACTGTGCTCGGTAATGAGTTCCATTATTTTTCTTCATGTTTTTGGAGTCTCAAAAGCCTCCTGTCCCATGTCTTCGTTTTACAATAAGTCAAAAAAGCATGACAAGCCTGCAGATGTATCAAAGGAAAGCTCTCTCGTGTAAGATCCTGAGATGTTTGTCATTTACCGTAACCGAGCGTGGGACTTCAATTAGCATGAGTGACTTGTTGTCAGTAAGGAAGCTTTCTTCTCAAAACCGGTACATTAGCTGCTTGATGTTCACAGATGCTATTACACGTACAGTTGCCTAGATGACTCTGTCATAGTCTTTCGCATCACTATTGATACTCGTGTTGCTGACATGAAAACCAGGTGCCAAAGTAAGCTCATAAATATAAAGATTTTGTTTAAGTTAACAATTTCTGCTGATCTCATGGAAAAGTAAATGCTGTTTACCACAGAAGCACTGATGAGACTGGGCTGGGGAAGGACTTGGTTGCAACCATACATTGGCAACAGGAAATAGGGTCACTGTTGCCCAGTTTTGGGGTGAAATACAGAGGACGAAAGTCAACATGATATTTTTTTGCTGTCAAGAGGAAACCAGCATAACCCAGTTTTGGCCATCTTAACCTATGGCAGTGAGGGGAAAAAGAAAAATCTATAGGAAAAATCCATTTATGTAACCTGTGTATCTGGGGAGGAGTAAAGCAGCACTGCCATGCAGTTTGCCTGCTCTGTCTTAGGTCAGAGTTCTGGCTTGAGCTCACCACGCAGTGGGCAAGTTGGAGAGAGAATGGTCTGCTTGACTACACCTTGGGTCGCTTAATTTATGTGGTCTTAAGATTTCTGCTAACGAGGGCAGGTAAACTTTATCCTGTGCCTAACTGCTCTGCTTAATGGTGTAGGAGTCACTGATAAGTAAGGGACATTAAAAAACTCTGGACTGGTGTATTTTCAAGCAAGTTTCTTTTTTCTTACATTCTCATAATTAAATCTAATACATCTAATGCCATTCAAGTTCAAGATAAAAAAAAAAAGGATCATGGTAGCAGTTATCTGCATAGAAAAAAATACTGAAATGTGTTTAGGACAGATCTTTCACCTTCACAAAGCAAGTGATCTTGTAGTAATTCAGTAGTCGGTAAGTTTTATTACAGTGAATTAACCTATTATGTCAGGTAAAAATAGACAGGAAATTCTTGCTAAAATCTTACCCATATTTTTTTCCTAGATATACATGTATACATTTATTTTTAAATCTATTAATATATGTGCGTGTAGATCCTTCGTGAGTTCTGTTGTTTTTCGGACATCGAAGAAAGCCTTAAGTATTAGTGAAAGAAAAGAATTCTAATTGCAAGGGGAAAAAAAAAATCTGTTGTAGTATAAATGTCTTCCCCTATGAAAAAAAAATATGGTCTGTTTCAACATACGGGCTGCTGACCCACTGAAGCCTTTCACAGCAGTCAGTGTTGGTCTGCAAGCCATCAACAGGGCAGCGGGTGGCTTTCAGTGTGTTTGAATGGATGAACCTCGCTGTGTCTTCTGGGGCTATTCTGGTGAGCTCTCAGATCTGTATTTTTGGAAGCAAGATCAGGTGCCCAAGAAGTCAGATGAGAGAATTTGTCTTAATAATAGTAATTCATAATATACCTGTGTGTGCGTGCGTATAAATTAAGTAATCAAGAAAAAACCCAGATAATATAGTAGAACCATGCTGATGTGACCTGGGATTTATTGCATGTTTGGGGTTCCCAGCAATTATGCCGTGTTGCCTAATTGGATTGTGACCACCTAGAAGCAGGGGACTGACAATGTCTTTCTGATAGAAGAATTGTTAAATGTCCATTCCAGTTTCCAACTATTCCCAACTTGGATTTCTGTTCCTATTTGTTTTTTCTTGGCTTCTGCTCATTTTGTACTCTATTTCTGTCAGACCTTTTTCCTTCTCTTTTCATACAGTGTCTCTGCAGCATGTGTAGATAGTGATTAATGGGAACCCTGACTCAGAACACCTGACTACAGTGAGTCTTCTGTTTAACAGTGGATAAGCCAGCAAACTTTAGGGCAAAGAGCTCACACACCTCATTCCGGTGATCAAGTTGAAACCGCAGTCTCTTCTACCATGTAGGGGGAAAAGCTCCAGATTCCATAGGTTTCTCCCTCCGCTTTTTGTGAAAGAAGCTGAAGATGCTTTATGGTGTCTTCCGTGGCTTTGCCTGTAGTTAGTCGTTTCTACATGTAAGTCAGAACCACTTCCTGGTGTGGGAGTAGCTCTGCTGCCCAGTTCTGTTGCTCTGTTCACGTATGCACGTGTCTTGGATTCCAGAGCTTTCATGACGTAGCCTGTGTTCTGGTTGTTCTTTTTTCCGTTTGGTTTGTCTTTACTAAGAAAAAATGCCTGAAAGATGAAGGCTGAGGATTAAGGTGAACTTAATGAGGTGAGATAAAGGCTGGTGACTGGTGTAAGGTTTGGGGTTTCCATTAGCCACTGCTGAGAGTTGGAAATGCTCAGAGCAGCCTGTGGCACATAGGCGCCTTCGTTAAGATGTAGTGAATTGGTCCTGGAGGTACTTGGGTCCTTGACTTTCTGGCAATGTAGAAAAAACACTATAGACTGAACACTAAACTTTTGGACAGGTCAGCTTAGCTGTCAGTCTTCTCACTCATTCCAATGTCTAGTCTAAGACGTGTGGAAGTGGATGTAAACAGCATTCAAGAAACAGAATCCCATCCTAGGGATGAAAACCTGTCAGCGCTCCAGCTGGCAATCTTGTCACCAAATTCTCAGATGCCTGCTACTTATGTATGTGCATATATATATATATATGAAATGTTCTTCCACTCTCTGGCTCACATTTTATGTGACCAAGTTTTCTTGTGCAGGTCTTTGTTTCCAGTTTACCTGTAAGTAAAAAGGGATCCGTGTGCAGGGTTTTGTTTCACCAAGTATCCTTTAAGCTCTTCTTACAAAGAATTCTTCTGAATTATGTTGGACACGTGCTCTTTTTAGTTCTTTCTGTAGCTTTTACCAATCTTTTTTTTAAAAAACTCATTGTTTCTGGCCACAGGCTGGATACTTCCTATGGCTGTGCTTGCTTCACTGTGCTTAC
>NW_010415643.1:7501-11702 GCF_000710305.1 Buceros rhinoceros silvestris
TCCTGCTGTCTCTTGGAAGGTCATGCTGTTGGCATTTCGCAAGCTCTTTCTCAGAGGGTTGTTTCTGCGCGTCCCAAGCAGATCTGAGACTTGTTACCCTTGGTAAATTGCGATTGTTTTGTTTTCCCTCTAGAACTTAAATTCAAATCTGGCCTGATCTAGTCTGCAGAGAGAATGGCAACTTCTCACTGTTTTTTCTAAGTATTAATCATAGCGTGGTTTTGGAGCTTCTGATCCCCGCAGTATCTGATCTCAAATATTCCACAGGCCCTCCAAACTTGCGTGTTTAACTCATCTGTCTCAAGAGAGTAAGAAATTAGTTTAAAGCTTTTTCCCCTAGGAAGCTTTTTGTAACAAGTGGTATCTCTGGAAGTTTAAGTTTGAATAGTATTTATGTTTCTGTAGTACAGTTGTATCTATGAAACAAACCCAATTCTTCTGACCAGCAGTAGTGAAGTTCAGTCATAAGTATGTCTTGGCTCCTGTAGCATGCCTGCTAGTCAGTGCTTAGGAAATGAGCTATTTTCATGACACAGAATTCAGGTAAAATTTGTTTGCAGTTGGGAATTTGAACACTGTATGTTGCCCAGGATACCTTTGAAACAACGGGAATTGTCAGGAAGGGTGTTTGGAAAGAAACCCCGTCTGGCAGCAAAGACAGAATAGGCAGGAGTGTTGCCAGCCCGATAAACTGTGGAGAGCAGAGGGGATTGCTGATCCATGGATTAGTTTGGAGAATCTGGCCTTTGCTTCCAGCAAAGTTTGTGGTGGTGGTGGTGGTGGGAGAAACAATGGACAGAACAAAGAAATGGGTGTGAAAAAACAAGCTTAAAACCATCCCTCTGCATTGATGATCCCAAGGACTTCTTGATGTCACTGGGTATTTGTCTATGTCCAGCAGAAGAGACAATAGGAAAGGGAATGGCCTGACTTACGCAGTAACAAGACACAATTCATATGAAGAAATATTATGAACCTACATCCTAATAGACGAAGAGGAAATTAGCTTTGTAGAAGGTTGCGCCACATCTTGACCTCAAGGGGGAAGAGGTCTAAGCAGAAGGCTCGGTAATTGGCCCTCCTGTTGTAGGAAGATCAGAAGAAGTTAGATATATCAGCAACACACATGAATAATGTGAATTCTCCCGAAGTAGTGAAGATGGCCACAGAATGGTAACAGCAACTAAAGGTATTAACAGACAAAGAGGTGGGAAGACCAGGAGGATGCAGTAGGAATGTGGTAAAAGGCATATTGCTTGGCAGTCCCAATAGGTCAACAAATTTTGTGGATAAAGTACAGTAATAAGGAATTGATTTATTAAAAAACCCGAGCTGTTAAGCTGTCACTAAACCTGAAGATGGGAGCAGAGGTTTGGTTTTGGTAAGGAACAGCTTGGTGGAAACCCGAGATTACCAGTGTATAGGGACATGTCTAAAGTGATAGGTGTATCTGTAGCCCCAGCTACCTTATAGATGTTTTTCTCAATAAAACATCCATTTAACTTTAGAAGCATGGAGTCTTCTCAGCCTACCTGTGTCACCTTGTAGAATATACCGTGAGACATCTGTTCAGCACGGAAGATCAAATCCTGCTGGTTGAGTGAGCTTGTGCTAAACTGAAAATAAGAGTCTTTTTATTGGTGAATGATGGACAACACGTACACTGTAGTCAAGTGTACACAGCTTACCAGATCCATCTGTAATGATGATTTTATATATATATATATGTATACACACACACAAAAAACCCCCCAAAAAGCCAAAACCAAAGTAGACTGTGCCCGAAACATCAGTTGCCATTAGGGACTGATTATATCTTTTTTCTTAAATAATCTTGCCAAAAAGAATTTCTTCTCTTGTCCTTCCCATACTTGTACTTGAACAAAAATAGTATTCATGCAGGGTTGCAGGGCAGCACCAACTTATATAACGTGTTCTGAAGGGAAGATATTGGAAGAAAAATAAATTGTTTGTAAGAAATTCAAACCCTCAGAGAGAGATTGAAGAGATGCAGGGAGAATTGCGCTGCGTGGCTGTTCTGCAGTTCTGTGAGCCAAGCCCAAGGTGACAAGTTGTTGACTCAGAAGGCTCTGCAGGAATGTTAAATGGTTATCGTTATTTAATACTTACACTCTATTAAGTGACAGCCTCCTCTTTACATCTTCCAAACACTTTTGAAGCGTGCACTAGTTTGCAAGGCTGGAGGCTGCGCTTTTTTACAGGCAGGCTTCAAGTTCTTACTTAAATCCCGCAGTGGAGCTGAGCCGTGGAGGAGTTACAGAGTTTCTGCACTCGCTGTTCCCTGCTCACCCTTTGTGGCACCGAAACAGTCTCAAATAGGTTGGCTGGCTCAGGGGGTTGTGGCTGGTGAGCAGAAGTCCCATTTTACCTGGGGTTGCTGAGGGCCTTTCATTTAGAAGCTCTTTCATGAAGCTGCTGGCGTACAGACTAAACAAACAGCCCCTGGGGTCCCCACAGAGCAACCCTGCAACTTTCCTACTGGTGAAGGGAAACCTAAAACTCCTTCATTTTGGAACGCCAGGGCTAACTTGTATTTCATTTTTTGGTGTTCACCCCGAATTAAATGTCATTCTCTTATTCTACTCTCTTATTGGGAGCTTTACATTGCTTACTAAGCGCATGCTTTCTAAAAACCAGTATTAAAGAGTTTGGAAAATTAACTGTCAGTAATGGTGAAGTTTGGGGGTGGTTAGTGTCTGAATAATAAATGCATTTGAAAATCAGAGGTGAGAATTTACCCCTCTTGAAGTCAGGCAGCCCTCTCCCGTCCCCTCTTTTAAGCATGTTGACTCTAGGGAACTATATCTTCAGGAAATCTATGTCTTGTGTACTTTAAAGTCTGCTGAGGAGCCTAATTTTAGGCCCTTCTCTTTCACTCTTGGCTCTAATTATTGTATACTCCTTCCTCCTTTGAGTTTTGTGACGTATTCCGGGGGGTGTTGCTTACTTTCTTTTGCAGCTAACTTTCGAATGGCTGTAATCTCTTCAATGTTACATGATTATTTCGGCTTAGAATATCTCCACCACACAATTCACATGCTTTATAATTAAGAAACATTCATAATGAAAAACTAGATCCAAACAATGAAAGGCAAGGGCAAGGCTTGATCATACAGCTAAGGAAAACTCCAGCAACACCCCAAACCTCACCATATTAGAGCTCTGATTTTTTTCACGTCTTTAGTTCATTGTTTTCATCATTAGATGTTCCTCTTCCCTCCTTCCTCTTGCCAGCAGTGCAGTACAGTATTTATGCTTCAAACATACTTCGGAGAAACTGTAATTTTTGCAATGCTGATGACGCTGCCCCGTAGACTCCTTGTAAAGCTCCTTGCTGTCCCTTTATGTTGCAAGAAGAAAATGTTACCTTGGCAGAAATCAGCTTGGAATTTAAGACAGTTAAGGAACATTAGAGTCTTTTATAGTCATAAATTCAGAGTTTTTCATGTAAAAGGCTTGCATTTTTATATGAATAGGCAGTGTGTAAAACTCAAGTACGTTCAGCACACAATGAAAAATACCTTTGTTGAGAAAGAAACTACCCATAATACTAGGAAAATATCAAATTATGTGAGAGTAGTTGCACATTTTTGAAGCATGACCCAGTAACGTATCACTTGAAGCATTTCCCTACCCTCTTGTTGATTTTTTTTCCTCCCTCCCCCCTGGAACTGGGAGGAAATGGATACTACACACCCACCCATTCACAGAAATCCTGGCGGGAGGCCAGCTTCCCGCTTTCTCTTCATCCCGGAGCCAAGCTCCGGGCTCTCCTCCCCTTCTCATTTCTTACTCTTCTTTGCGGTTACTGCCTGCCAGATTTCTACCTATTTCAGCCACAAATGAGCTCTGTGAGGCCTTCTCAGAGAGCTACAGGTTTCCTAGCATTGCTTGTTAGCCACACAGATCCTCCTCCCCGTGTTTTCCTAAAACCTGTGATTATGCTGGACTCTGGCTCCCTGGGGGATTTTTCTTTCCTTTTTAGCTCTTACTTTATTTCCTTATTCTGCTTCAACTTTCTTGTCCATCGTTTCAAAGCATCTGCACTGGCATAGGCTGCTGCCAGCAAGTGAAGGGAAAAAAAAAGTTCAGAAGCCCTTGCACACATCCGTACGCCAGCGCTTTGCCAATGCCGCTTCCCCAGCTGGTCTGGCAGCAAAAGTAATACCTGTTATGGCAG
>NW_010415643.1:11874-12575 GCF_000710305.1 Buceros rhinoceros silvestris
GCCCCAGCCACTCCAGATGCTGCGGCTGGAGCAGTGTGGCAGGATTTAAACGTGCAGCTCAGCATGCCAGCGCCCGGGGGTTGGAGTCTGAAGCCGTCAAATGAAAAACGGTGTGTACTGAATTGTCCCCATAGTGATTCTCAGCTGCTTTGGGAATGTGGGTTTTGGACCATGTCCAAAGTCCAATTCCACCCCACCTCCTCTTTTTTTTTTTTTTTTTTTTTGTCCTATTCTATTACTTCTCTCCAGTTTTGAAAGGTAAACATTTTCATGCTTCCTTTTCAGACCATCGAACCTCAAAATGATTTCTCCATTCCTCGACCCAAGGCCCAGACAAGCCCATACCATGACTACACTGGTGGGAAAGGCCCCCTGTAGCAGCTCCACCTCGGTGTTGGGGTTAGCATCGTATGAAGAGGCACTGGGATATTAAATAGAGAAGATTGGCTGGGAAAGCTCTTCCCAGAAGACACCTCTGAATGTTATTTGATGGGCTGGAAGCTCCCTGGCCAGCTTTAGTCTTCAGTCTGCTAAGGGCTGGTAAGGTACGAGCCTCTATAGGAGGGTGAATGTGTCCCTATATGTCAAAGTGCCGCAGTGCCCTGCTCGAGGGGCTGGCTCTGCGCACCGCTGCCCTGGGAGCGTAACTGGAGTGTGAGTTTAGCGGCCTGCCGCCACAGCTGGGCTTGTTTCCGCTCCCA
>NW_010415643.1:12725-13141 GCF_000710305.1 Buceros rhinoceros silvestris
CACCCTGAGGCCGGGGGGGTTAGCATGGACCCTGTGAGTCCATTGCAGTCAGAGGTGTGGCTGGTGCTTGTGCCCACCAGCATCCCACCAGCTCAGGTGCTGACACCAAGCATCGTGGGCACCACGCAGGCTACCCCAAATCTGGGCTCACTGTGTGAATAAACAGGCCAGGACCGTAGCTGCAATGCCAGGGTTTACATTATCATGGCCCCATTCTCGCTGGGACCTTGTAAACCGCCCTGGGTGGATACACTGGAAGGATGGCTTTGCTCATGGAGGTCAGTGGCTCTAGGCTTCTCATCCTGCTCCACAGTCCCTGCTGTACTAGCAATGGCAGGGGGCTGTGGTGAGGGAACGGGAGAGGAGGATTGCCAGGGCAGAAAAGAGAGGCTGGGGGCTCTTTTTCTGGGGGGGGT
>NW_010415643.1:13196-51467 GCF_000710305.1 Buceros rhinoceros silvestris
GGAGGATTGCCAGGGCAGAAAAGGGAGGCTGTGGCCTCTTTCTGTGGCTGCAGTGGGTGGTCCCTGAGACAGCTTTGGCATCCTTGCCATTTTGGGGCTGTGAGAGTGTACCAAATCAGTGGGTGGATTGGACGTGGGAGATGCAACTCCCAGTCCTCAGGGGGGTTTTGCTGTTCTTTGATGTCTGCTTGTGCTGGGCACATGTCCCTCGTGAAGGTAAAGCCTCAGGGGGCTGCTCCATAGGTGTACCAAACGTCCCTGGTCCTGGCAGAAATGCTTTTCCTTGAAGAACCGAATACACAATACAGCACTTGACAAGGCTGGTTTGGGGTTGGTTAAGTTCCTTCTTCTGACAAACCTCCATCAGGCTCCCCAAAAGTTGCTACGTTCAGAGCCTGCTGGTCTGCCGCGTGGTTTGGTGGGTTTGTGCAAGTGAGGTGAGTGAGCTGGCTTCTCAGTCAGACTCGTTTCAATCTTCTCATGTATACACTGGCTGTTGGTGCAAATCAGGAGTTATGCACGTTCTTAACGTAGTTCTCGTCGCAGCACGGTCTTCATGCTTAGTGCCAGGGAACGAGGAGATTTCCCCTGCTGAAGGCACAGCTTCGAGCCAGGGATTTCTCTAGGCTGAGCTCACGTGTGCAGGAGAAACGCCATCCGCCCGTGAGCCAAGTCCTTCACTTAAGAATGAACTTAATTGGGGATTACTTACAGAGGGTTTGCTGCCCCCTGACCCCCACCCCATTATGTTCAGCTCAGGAGGGGGGAGAGGAGGGAGTGTGTGAGGCTCTTGTTTTCTCTCTAAGCCTGTGTCTGAAAGGGAGACTCCCTTGAATTTTTTTTTTTTCAGAAAGCAAATTCTGTGCCAAATCTGTAATCAGATACAAATAGGAGTGAACGCCAGAAGCAAAGGCAGCCAAAGGGAGCTTTTCATCTTGAAAACCACTTTCCCACCTGGCCAAGAAGTCCCTGCATATGCCTGACGATGGGTCAGCCCTCGTTGAGTCATCCATGAAGGGCCTGCCTGGTGCTTAATGTTGACTCTCAATTCTGTTGAGTCCTGGTTGTTGCTGTCTCACTTCAACCTTCCCAAAATCTTTCAGGTGAGAGGAGAGGAAAGGCATGTACCTCTTGTCTTGAGTATTTGCGTGCCATGTCTGCCTGGAACAGAGCTTATAGGCTGAGTGCTTTAGGAAGTAACTCTTAGATTTCTGCTAGAACAGACCAGCCTTGTGTGTAAAGGAGAAGGTGGTAGTTGCTAGTCCTTTTGAGACATCCTCTGTTGTTCTCAGCTTCTACTGTACCCCATCACAGGATAGTTCACTGCATCCCAGTTCAAGGTTTGTTGTTGATGATTGTCTCTGTTGTTGGTTCCTCCAAGTTCTACCCTTGATGTACTAATGAATCTGCAGACCTATAAAAAATAGCTTTCCAGCTCCTACCCGCTTTAACCATTTGGGACTGTTCAGCAAGTTCTGGAGATCCATTTTGGTTAACTGAAGAAAATACCAAATGTATTTGTCTCTACTTTATAGCCTCAATAATGTTAGCTCATAAGAAAGGGACGAGCTCCAGTTGTTTGTTCTGCATCTGCACTGAAAGGCAGCTTGTGCCATCGTTATTGTAAACATCAGTGAAGTGTTGCCATCTCGTTTTGACTGATGAGAATACGTCACTAAGGGGAACTAGGAGCACAGGCTATTGTTGATGCTGCATGTTCACATTCCTCTATCAAGAAGGCTGCTGAACTCAGTGTGATTGAGAGTCTCTCGAGAATGACCCTGGGCTTGGGTATCAAGTGAGAGGTCATTTTTTCCAAAGAGATGTCACCCCAAGTTAAACACTTGGAAAAGACAAGCCATGGTGATCTCTCATGGAACTAAAACAGAGACCTGGGTTTCTTCAGTGAATGCTTGTTACATATTTCACTCTTGAAAGTATATTCCTAAGATGCTTACATGAGTTGTTCTCTTCAGCTCATTTGAGGTTTTTAGTGCTGCAGTATGGGTAGATGAAATTAAACTAATTGCAGACTGCTTAAGTGAAGAAAGGAGGAGAAATAACACTTGGGAGAAAGTCAGGATGAGGCTTTTTCTGTGTTCTAGGACTCTTCTCTGTGTTTGGGGGTCAGAGGACATGTGACGTCCTTATCTCTAAACTAACTCTTCCATGGAACCTGTCCGTTTGTGGCAAGAGGGTGTACTGGATTTGGGAGAAAGCTGTAGTTTCTTGGCTGATGCCTGAGAGGGAGCTTAGATTAAACCTGGCACCTCCAACTGCCAACCCAGCAAAACCCTGTGCTGTTTGGGTAGACATGACTTCTTGCAGAAGCTGAGCGAGATCACTCTGAGAAATAAAATTAAGGAGGTATTTTAAATAGCAGGGCAGGCTCGCGCGTCTCCTCCTTGGTTGGAGTGATCTAACAGAAGGTAGAACTGAGACTTGTACATGCAAACTGTTTTTATTTTGTTGTTAATAATATAAGAAATAAATACATGCAATAAAGAAATAGACAATGTTTTTGTCTGTTAAGTCCTGTGTTACTTAGAGTTATTCCTACCAAAGATTCTTTAAGGACAATGGCCAGGCAAGTTTCAGCTAATAGCTGAATGTGCCAGGAAACAGAAAACCGCAACAGAGGACTCACTGGAGTCTGGCAAAAAACTTCTGCAGAAGTGGTCTGTTTCAAGTTGAAGATTGGGGAATGGCATAATAAAAAATAAATTGTTTTTCCCCTTTTTGTATTAGAAAAGCCTCAGGCCATAAACATCTTGAAAGAAATGGATTTTTTTTTTTTTTACTCTTCTGAATGGATCAGAGTTGCTTGCAAAAAAATCATATTGTTTGTACATAATCCACAAGAGCAGCAGGGTTTGGAGTCTTATTTTTAGTGTCAATAAGTCAACCAGCTTGGTACGCTGGGAAATCCCCAACTCCTGGCACCTAAAGGTTAATATTATCAGCTCTCCAAGAACTGGTTTAGAAGATATTTTAGTTCCATTAGCTCAGCTTGTGTTATCAGTTGTAATAATAATAGTAAATTTATTGCTTGTGTTATCGTAGCCCCTCAAAGAGCTGGCTAAGACTATTTTCTCTAGTTCATGCTGAAACTTAGGATGTTTTATTTCCACTTTAAGCCTAAATTCAGCCTTTCCACTAAAATGCTCAGAAAGGATCTTTCTACCTCACGTCTTTAGTAAACATTCCTCATAAACCCAGATTATAGTCTTAAAGCAGAATGTAGTAGAATCCTCAACTCCTAATAGAGAGGACAAAAAATAGCCTTTGTACAGGAAGCGTCTATGTAGTCAAATAAAAAAATCATTGACACATGACACTCAATTCTGGTATGGGCCAAAACCTGTGCAAACAATTGTAGTGCCAACAGATACCACTTGTAACGCAGATGTACTGTCCTGCCATCCCATGTGTCTGGGTGTTCAAAACGATAACTTCGTGTACGTGAGCATGCAAAACACGTACTTGTCGGAAAGATCCCGTACCCACAATCATGCTCATCTGTGTTTTTTGTTGGATCTTTTTATTAGCTCACAGGTTTGTGAAACTTGGGGGGTTTCTCATTTTCCAGCTTTTGTCTGCAACCGTAACAGCTGGAAACATACGTGTGGGTTTTTTGTGTTGATTTTTTTAATGAAAGCTGATATTCTTACTTAGTGACATGACCGAAAAGATTGGAGGTTTAAAAAAAAAAAAAAAAGTTGGAAAAAAAAAATAAGAGTCACGATAAAATCACAAGAGCTGGTTACACTGACTCCGCTGAAATTAATGATAAAACAGTCATTGACTTAGTGGGACCAAGTTTCACCCTGAGAAGGAAAATAACTGAAAACAATGTTCTGACTTGCTGCAAGGTTAAAGTTATTGTTGCTGAGGAGTCCTAACCTTTACATCCCATTCTTTGACAGTACTTGATTCCCCTAGTAAGAAGGTTACCTGTTCCTCTCCTCTTTATGTGGGTTGGAATAACTTCATCACTCTCACAGCTTGTGAACCCTCACCCTACAGCCAGCTGCAGTTAGTTCCTGCTTACACGATTTCTGAAGGATTTGTGGATTTTTGAATGTGGGGCTTTTTCCTGTTTTTTTTCCCCTGAGAAGGAATTTAAGACCATGTGGATAGTTGGTATTTATTTTTTAAAGTTCTTATAAAGTTCTGGGCATACCATATAGGTCTGTGCTTTATGACTGACACCAAGAGATGCTGTCCTGGTAGCTTGCTGTGATCACTCCAACGATGACACTAGTGATGGATGTGGTGAGAGTGCCCTTACTGGTAATCAGCTGCCTTGCATCTTTCCCTCAAACCTGTCGATGCCAGGATTTTGATTAAAACTTTTTAGTTGGCACAAGGCAGTACAACCAGCAGGAAGTAACAGCAGTTGGTTCCTGGAGCTGCTTTGCTTTCTTGAGGAAAGCCACCCTGCTCGGTGGCGAGCGTCCCCAGGAGCCACATGGGCATGTGGAGGGAAGGGCAGGGGATGGGAGCCTTCTCGCACTGGCTGCTTTCCATTGCCTCTCCTTTCTGTGTCCCGTTGTCTTTTTTCTTTCTCTCCTTTCATACTTGTTTCCAGGACTGGAGAGTATGTTATGCGCTCGTGAGGCATTTGAATCGCCATGTGTATTTTGTAAGGAAAAAAATAGCTTGGTGCTTTATCTGGCGCTGTGTTGGCTGCGCAGCTTTCCCGCTCTTTTGTACAACACTCTGCTGCATGCCAGTTGAACGACTGGTTAAATAACGATGGAGGTGTTCCATTGCTAAGGCTAAAGCTTGCTTCCCTTTGTGGAGCCAAATACACCAAAGCAAGCTACCAAAGCAGCGCTCCTTTCCAGTTTAACAGGTTTAGCTGACGTTACTGGATTGCCACCGAGTTTTTATAGTTTCATAACTCAGCCGGGTCTGGCAGCGAAACTGGTAGCTTTGGCTTTTCTTTGCCTGTGCAGCAGTAGTGATAGTCGTTGGGGCTCAGCCCTACAGATAATTTCTTCAGGGTTATCGTTTACTTACAAACAGACATGTGAAGTATTTGTGAAAAGGCTTTTGAAGTGACCTTGCAGGCGGATGCTGCCCGGAGCTGCAAAGCAGGCAGTGTTTACACAGGGGCAGAGAAATCCTCTGCCCTGCGTGGTTCTCCTCAAGTGCTCGTATTCTGTGGCTACGCTGTTTGTCTTTCTAATGAAGTGAACTGTTTGTTTGAAATATGTGGTAGAAGGTATTTAAACAGAGACTAAAGTAAACTTTAGGGCTGTTCAAATAAACCATGCATATCTGGTTTGTGAAGTGAAGGGAAACAATTTGGCTGCATCTTACCTCTGGGAAGGGCAGTTAGGAGCTGTTTAAATAATGAACTGGTCTGCGACGGATGTTGCTGCAGCCTCTTGTGGGCCTTCAGTGATGACTGCTGCTCATGTGGGCATTCCTTGGGATGCTGCCTTGATGGAGAGCTCAAAATTACTGTCGTTATTTAAAAAGGCGATTTATTCATTAGCTGTGAAAACTTGGGTACATTCATATTTGATTAAAACCATCCCAATTAGACAATGGGCTGTTGAGAGCCAACATATGCTGTTGCCTTTATAACGTCATTAGTAACCCAGAGTCCCCACTTTGAAATAAGATCGTGCCCAAGTGCACAGACATCTGTTTCTGCCTAGCCAGATGGAGGTCAGCAACATAAGTTAAACTGCTAATCCTCATTGCGGAGAGGGGAACAGGAATCTGAGGAAGGTAGTAACAAATGAACTTGGATCCTGCTCCTGGCAAGGCACAAGGTATCGATGGCTGATACAATGCTTGGAACATGCACTGCGCAGCTCTGGTAATAAGTTTCTGCCTAACCGCAAGCAGAAGTTCAGAGAGCAAAGGAGGACTGGGAGAAGTGAATACTCGTTGTGGTTATGGCATTACAATTCTTCTTGGAGAACTTCACTGCTGTTCCCGGCTCTGCCGCGGTTGTGCCTGGTGGGAGCATTAGTCGGCTGCGGCACAACATTTCTCAACAATGACTGGCAAAATGAAGATCTTGATGGTGGGGAGTGCTTTTCTCTCCCTGCCATAGCACAGAACAATTAAAACTGGTCTTGTGGGAAGTTCAGGAGCAGAGATTTCCAGCCCTGTCCAATACAGACCATATGTTTCCATTCATCATTTATATTTTTTGGTAGGGGAGAAAGCGCCGAGTTGGTTGGGACTACAATGCTGCATCCTCTGGCATTGTTTCCCTGCACATTCTCTTTGGGAGCAAGGGGACTCACAACACTTCAGACTCCTTGGGTTCAGCATAGAGATTAAAACAAACAAAAAGTCCTTATGCTCCCGGAGTGCAATAAATATGCTAGAATTTCAATAGGATCCAAACAAGCGACAATAGTAGCATTAAGAGCTGGCAAATCCTTTGATGTTATTGACCAGAAAAGGGCTGCTGTCGTCTCTGTCACAAACATTTAAACTTTTGACCTCCAACCTTTGTGTCAAATGGCTTTTCCATATGGAGGGTTACTATACCTCTCAGAGTGCCACTGCATTTAGTAGAGCATCAAACACTTCACTGGCGGGAAACTGATGCTTAATGCGTTGGAAAAGCTCCAAGATTGCCGGAGGGTGGGACTGAGGAGAGCTCTCTCCTCTTGTTCTGTCAGAGGGTAAGTGAAGTCCCCTGCAAAGTCCCCCGTTTTCCTATAGCCAGATTGCATCTGAACTCCACTCAGAAATGCTGAAGGGAGGAGTGCGTCTCGGTGGGCAGGGGACAGACTTCCTAAGTTATATTTATTACCACCATGTGCTTGACATTAGCCGTAGACCAAAGCCTTCTTTTATGCAGCGTGTTGTGCAAACATACAACTGAAAGATGCATTTCTACAGGCTTGGGAAGTCTCCGTACTTGTGCTGCAGGGCTGTCTGGACTGAAGTCTCACAGCTCAGGCACTGCACTTGGTGATGTGCTGGCTGAGTGTCGGGGAAGGGGTTTGCATCCGTCTTGGCCTTGGGGAACATGCCTGGAGCACACAGAGCTTGAGGGGCTGTACTGGTCCACACCACAGGTCTGTGTAGCCTGGTATCCTCTCCAAGCAATGATCAAAAGTGGATGCCCAGGAGTTAATGTAACAACATGGCAGGTAATTCTACTCTTTGTTTGCTCCCAGACACTCTCCCAACTTCCCAAAATTTGCAGTCCAGGTATTTCCTAGTCTGTAAGTGGTTTCTACACATTTGGACCTGACTACATTCCTCTTCTGTGACTTTCCCCTTGATGCCATTTAAATTTCCTGTGTCCATAGTCTCCTGTGGTAGCTGGTCGTGTGACAGGTCTGTGCACCTCATGCTCATTTGCCATCTTTCTCCTCGTCTGGCTCCTGTTGTCTCCTTGTAGCACCCTTGACCTCTCCTCTAGGATGTAAGGAGAGGAATGAGAAGCATTAGCCTCCTCTTTGGTGCCTCCCTACCCACACAAGGTTGCAGAATAACAGTCCTTTCCCATTTCTCTCTTATTTGTGGGACTGTGCTCCATCTAATTCTACATTTCTCCCATCCTGTCGGTTAATCGCCTAGCTGAGAAACGTGGCCATGCATAAGTGGGTAATGTAACTTTTCCTCTGGCCCACTCAGACTGGAGGCTGGAGAGAGTGTTGTAATTGTCTATGGTAGTGCCAAAAAACTCAGTCAGAGACTGGGGCCCTGTTGCAGTAAGCACTGTAGACATGTGATGTAAAGATGGACACTGCCCTGAAGAGTTTTCTTTTGTGGCATTGCTACACAGAAAAATCTTTGCTAATGCCCTGGGCTGCTTTGCCTGCTACTGCATTTGTGTGCTTCTGCCTATTCGCATCTCCTTTTCTCTCATTAATGGGAGTGTTCCTCCTCCCTCGTGAGGCTGACCTACCCACCCACGACAGTCAAGTCCTAGCAATGAGACTTGTGTGAGTAGGACGCAGTGCAGGCAGGAGAGCTCAGGAGATGCTGGAGCTGCTTCTACGGCCAGGTGCCCCCTGCAGTTGTGTGCCCCTACTCCACAGCTCTGATACGACCAGCTGCAGCATCTGGTTTTGACATGTCACACTGACTTGGGGCTGTCGTCACAGAGCATAAAGACCAAGAGCGTTAATTGAGCTGAGGTTGTGGTCTCCAGTTTTTTGATGTGCGTTTTTGAACAAGCATGCTCAGATGTGTGTGCCCTTCATCCTATTTCTCAGTGGTGGCACCAGCTCTAAGTGGGTGATATAAAGGCTTGGCCACCTTTGGTAAGCAGCACTTAGCTCCCAAAGGAAGAGAAGCATCAGCCAGTTCCTACAGTGTACAAGAGAGAACAAGAGAGGGGATAAAGCTGAAGGTCTTGATGCTACCCGCTTGCTGTATAGAGAAAAGCCCTTTGGTGGGGAAGAGGAAATGGAGCGATCCTAACAATGATCCTCAAAACCCAGCAAAAAGTGTGGTTGTATCTAAAGCTGATATTCTCACTCTCTGTCTGAGTAATAGGAAACAAAGAAGTTGCCTGTAAAGAAAAACAAACTTAAAGATGAGCAAAACCCAACAGAGATTCATAAAGAATGAGCAGTTTCAGGAGACTGAACTACTCTTTTTAAGGAATTTAATGGGTGGTAGGTAAAATACTGTTATTCTAGCTCTTGCTTGGGTCTTTTCACTGAAGAGGGTCAGGGTGTCTCAGAAAGGGTATCTCTGTGTTAGCAGTGTCCAGACTGAGGCACAGGGAAGTAACGTAATTTGGATATGACACTTTCAGTTAACAATATTTGCTTCAAAGCTTGGCTTGAAAAAAGCTAACTCAGATTGACTGGAATATTGACAATATGACATTCTCAAAAATAGGCTGAATGAGCACTTGGGATAAATGTCAATAGGGCAAATTAAGGGAACCTACCGTGCTTTCCATCTTTAGGAGTGATATGAAACGAAAAGTACCCAGCATAAAAATGAAATATAAGGGAGGAACTCTAAGAATCTGAGGGAGGATGAGGGAACAAGGAGGAAGAAAACAGCTTAAAGTCAAGTATTTAGAGATGTCAAGAAGTAATAACCAAGAGCCAGTTAGTGTTGAGCAGTGCCCGTTTCACCAGCAGTCCCCTAGTAGTGGTAGGGTAGGTCACTGCCACATGACGAAGGCACTATCTCATAGTGGGAAACTAACAATATTTGAGACTGAATGAGAAGCACATACCCTTGGAAAGAGAAATTTGCAGAAATAGGTTATTTGTGTTATAAATTTCTAAGGCTGCTTCCTCCTAAACAGGGTCATGTCAGCCTACATGAAAAACCTGATGGCCGGGAGTGCAGGGGTGACAACTATATATCTCTCCCAAGCTGGAAGAAACCCAGGGAGCAATCCCAAGTGACTGTGATTAATTTAGAATATAGACATAGAAATTAAAGGATGCAATAAATGTATATTATTGAGTGGCCTGCCAGCATATGTGATAACTATCTGCTCATCTGCAAGAGCTTGAAGAGCGTAAACACCACAGAAGGAGAGTAATTGCTAAGGATGGTACAGAGAGAAGCTAAATAATTATGAATATTTGGATGAAATTTTAAAAAATCAGGTTGAACAGCAGGGAAAAAAAAATCTCTCCAAGTGTTCATCTGATTGTGCATGCCATAGAATCTGAACTGTTTAATATCTAAAAATAAACATAATTGATCTAATTATACTTTTGCCTCTCTAATTCCTATCATGCCATAAAGTACTCATCAAAGCTGCTAAGTATAACCTATTTCCAAGTCTTTCACCCTGCGGTCCAGACCTTCAGCTGCTGGAAATCTGTTTAGCTACAGTGATTTTCATCATGCTGTACTGATACCCAACTGTTGGAGGTTTGGCCTTTCTGATAGCTTTTAAACTTGCCTCTGGTACACAGAAGAGCACAGAAGTCTCCAAAGTGTACTTTAAACAAATAAAGTTTACAGAGTGACTCACGCTGCTGCTTTATAAACTTCGAAGAATGTCACCAAAGCTTGTTAAGTTACTCGTCTTTATTTGTTCCCACATCAAATCAGAAGCAATACAAGGATATTTTTGGATTTTTTTCTAGTTTCTAGCCTTCTGTTATCTCTCCTTAGCCACATGTACCTGAGCATCTTACAGATTTTTGTGATTGCTGGTTGGTGGGTGCCGCTGAGAGCAGGACATGCTGATACTTTCCTTGAGCTGTATTGAGCTGTAGGGTATAATCAAGCTGTTGTGTGGCAGCAACTTGTTTCCACTTCCCGGTCAGGAAGCCAACATTAAACCTCTGCTTAGAAGTAGTTTGGGGTTGAGAGCCTTACTGTGAGATTTCTCCTGTAGTTCTTTCCGGCGTGGATCAGGATTTGTTTGTTTTCTAACTTTTCATTTCCGTAGTTTCCGCTTTGTAGGTCACCTTCAACCACTGGAATTTGCTGTGTGTTACAGAAATGGATATATGCACGTGTACATAGGTACAAATTATTTGTGTGTAGTTCCTTGCTGCTCGGAGAGGAGGGAATGCTGAGGATGTGTAGTACATGTGTAGTCAAAGGTGGGAAGCATTCCAGAGCAGCTGGGTGAAACCACTTGTCTGGAGCTGTTGAAAGTTAAACATGGATCCTTGTTTCGCTTTCCATCATTTCCCGGAGTGGATTTTTAAGGGGTAAAGGATGCACTGACCACACGGTGGCATGAGAACTTAGGGGGAGCAGCAGCAACACAGCAAGAGTGTTAAAAGGCAGAAGCTGAATGAATTGTTTGCTGTGGAGTCCATCAGAGGTAACAGAGGATGGGATTTCTTTTGTCAACTTCCTGGCAGAGGACAATATGTCATTTTCTTGTGGAGATCACGTTATTAGGTTTGTTAAGAAACACTGTGTAGGATGCAGAGGTTGTGAAAAAGATGAGCTGTGCCGTACCGGGAGCTAGATGTGTTAGAAGGAACAATTTTCCCTCCGAGTAACATGGTGACGAGGCCAAGATGTCTTGTTGTCATTGTCTTTTCCTGAAACACTGGGCCGATATGTATAAGCAACTGTTGCTCATGTTTTCCCAGGTTGCTTATAGGATGAAGCATCCAATGTTGTTTGGGTGGAAAAAGCTACAGAGGTTGGGTATTCCTGGAGCATTTCCACCAGTTTGCTGTTTGCTCTTGGACAAACTGTGCTGGTGGAGTGCCGTGGATTTCCTCCTCTGAAAATGTGTGTCTGGGGCAGGCTGTGTGGTGGCAGTCCTGTGCCCACCCTGCTCACTGGTCAAGTTCTCGACTGCATAATCAGGGCAGCACAAGGAGTCTTTCCTTTGCTTACCGATGAGTCCATCCCAGTGGAAACAGTCATTTGTATGTCACTAGGCTGTGATGAATCACAAATTAGGTTCTTAGAGAATTTGACTCTACAATCCAAGGTATTTTGTACATGCAAGATATTTATTGCCCGGCAAGTCTGTCTCTTTTAGTACTTCTTTTTTTATCTTCGGTGAATGGGGAAATGGCAGGGAGCACTGGAGCCAGTTGAATGGACTTGAGGAAGTTTAGTTAGTATTCCAGAAGGCAGTCCTGCTCATCAGACAACAGAGTTGCAGCGGCTGGGTGGAATAATAGAGTGTTCAAACTCAAATCAGTCCAGCAGTTATTTAGCCAATACCTGCAGCAAACTTGGCATATTATAAACCTCTCAGTGCCAGCTGATGAAATCATTTCCAGCCACTTTTCTTCCAGTACACCGATAACTGCTCCTCCTTCATGTGTTTGGCATGATGGTTGCTGTGGAACTACTAAAAACAATAAAACATGTTCCCACAAGGTGTTTTAAGTTTACAAACTAAAAAGTAATAAAATGGATGGCAGGGATCTAAGATGCCCCAAAGACTTAATTTTTGGTTTTGCACAAGTAGAAGTTATTTTTTGGCCATAACAAGAGGCACAGAGCTGAGCTGTAGTTTGTGAGGTTTGGCCTGGAACTCCTGTGGTTTATTTTTTAAGATCAGTCTATCGGCTGTGCAAGCACAAGCCTAGTTTAGGGAGGGGAAGTCTGATCATCATTAATACACACAGACACATGGAAGGAATGTGATGTGATTAAAGATAGTGTTTTCTCTGAAAGCGTTATCCCTACTGTACGTTGACACATCTAACATTTAGTGTTACTCAGGTGGACAAGACTTACCAATAAAAAAATATTTTTCTCATCTTCCTTCCGTTCATTTCTCAGCTTTATCCATTTATTTGCTTTCCTTTTTTTTTTTCTAGTTTTGACATGGCTTTTTCTTACTTAAAATCATTCTCTGTAAAGTCAGATAGTGAGTAGTCGCATCCAGGTCGACACGACGGTTGCCACATTGGAAGCTTGCATGTGCGTGCGTGCACACAGGGACACACACACACGCATAGAAAAGCCTCCTGAGATAACCGGCTGTAGCACATCTGTGGATCAGCCTGCAAGTAAGCAGTGCCTCAGATGGCAACCAGCCACGCTGAAGCAGCAACCCCAGTCACCGTAGGGAGACTCTTCAAAGTGCACAAAGTTAAGTGCAGGCATTAACGTGCGGCTGTGGCTCAGTCATTTTTCTTCCTGATTAAAGCCTCTGTATAAGCATACGTGGAGAACATAACTCACCCCTTTTTGAAAGAGAACTAAAAAACCCCCCAAAGACAACATGTGCTCTTATTGAGCCCTAGCGCAGGCTGTAATTAAACAGAAATCCAAAATAAGATCCTTGCTTGGCAAGGAAGAACCTAATTCTTGCCATAAAACCTGGCAATACTATAAAGTTTGGATCAGTTGAAGCGAGCGTACATGGAGAAGCAGTGGTGCCCTTAGGGACTCTGCGAACCTGAATATTAGAAAATTCCCGTCTGGTGATCAGCTTATGAACTAAAGGAAGTGTAGAAATTTGCTGGCAAACTCTTCAAAACTGTTGAGCGTATTGAAAAGACATTATTGGGGAGGCTCTGTTTTGCTTGATGCTGTTTCTGTTACATGTGGTGTGAGAGCTTGGTACCACCAGGTTCAGCATTGTGACCATAATGAGTTTAAGTGGGAAGGAGACTTCACCTCAAATGAGGTTATAGCTGAGATAGGACTGAGCCAGGTGAAGAACTCTGACATTTAATTTGATGATCTGATTGTCCTGAGGACAAACCTGCTAAAACAGGGCTTCCTGTGCTGGGCTGGAGCGAGTCCTGTGTTGGACTGGAGTGAGTCCTGTGTTTGCTTGGCCCTGATCTCCCGACACAGGTGCAGGCTTCGGGGCCACACCGGGTGCGTTCAAGCTGATGTAGGCGTTTTCTACAGTAGCAAATGTTTTCTTGACAGGCTGAAAAATGCAGCCTGTCATCTCAGCAGCCATCTTCCTCAAGGGTTTGGCAGGAATCACAAGGTGCTTGAGTAACTCAGTTAGCTGAGGACAGAGTGTTTTACTAGCTTTACCACCCAGCGGAACTTTTCAAACGTAGTGATCCCCTGACAGTAAGGCTCATTTGAGAGACTACAGAAGCAAAGTTATCATAGAAACATAGAGTACCAGGTTGGAAGGGACCTCAAGGATCATCTGGTCTAACCCTCCTCGGCAGAAGCACGGTCTGCACAAGATGGCCCTGTACCCCGTCCAGATGAATCTTAAAAGCGTCCAACGTTGAGGAATTCACCACTTCCCTGAGGAGATTGTTCCAATGGTTGATTGTTTTTGTTGTGAAAAATTTTCTTCTTGTGTTCAGTCAGGGTCTGTCCATTAGCAACTTTTACCCATTTCTCCTTGTCTTTTGCACGTGGCTCATTGTAAGAAGGGAGTCTCCATCTTCGTAGCCACCCTTTAAATACTGGAACATGGTGATAAGGCCTTCCCATACCCTAAGTTAAGTTAGGGTGAGCTTCAGTGAGCTGCAAAGCAGCCTGACCTCTTTGCCATTGTCTCAAGGTGTTACGCAGCACCTTTGAGCCAGCTGGCATCATCTACCTTTCCACCAAGTCTTGCCGTGAATTGCTGCTGCCTGCTACATCTCATCAGACTTCAGTTTAGGTTTGTTGTTCAGCAGCAAGGACCATACCTGTAATTTCTCCCAGTTTCTTTCCCTTGATGCTGCAGCAGAGCCCTAGGTCGCTGACTTTCAGAGAACAAGTGTAGGCCTCTTCTTTTTTCCTGTTTGGGAGTGATTGTAATTTGAGAGAGATAATCCTGTTCACCTTCTTTAAGAAGACAAGGAAGATTCTTGAAGAAGAAATAAAAAGGCACAACAAGAAGTCAGCATAAATTCACATATTTCCCAGAAAATCTCACGGTGCTAAAATTGATGAATTTGTAGCGTTGCAGGCATTTGTAGCTCCCGTTTTGTTTTGAGGAGACCCTGTTAGCTGCACAGGAGTCAGGAGAGCATCCGTAGGAAGCTTGCACTAGTAGGCAGCAAAGAATTCAGAAGGCGGCTGCAGCCACCAAATTCAGCAATGCGTGAGGAATGTGTTTAAGTGTATTTTCACTGTCTTGGCATGTCCTTACAAGTTCTTGAAAACAGTGAAATTTAAGCACAGAATCGGGAGCTTGTGCTGAACTGGAGCGGAGGGCTCCAGTACACAGGCAGCACGTGTCCATCTTGACTCTGTGCTGTATGCTTACAGCAGGGTGCTTCTGCAAGGGTGAAGTTAAAGGATTGGTCCAGGAATTCACAGTTGCCTTTGGATGTCTCTAAGAGAACTGTCTGGCATGTGCTGTGGTAGTTTGCATCTCAGCCACAATTTTTGAGAAGTTGCAAGTGACAATAAATAATTTCCCTAGCAGAATAGGAAGTTCGATGTCATCAATCATTTTGGTGAGAGGAGTTCCCCTTTGCTAAGGGTAGGAGTTTTGTTCTTCACACTTTAAAGGAGCAGCATGAACATGTCATTATAGTCAGAGCAGGTATCCTGTCCTTTATACTAAGTTCCCGTTCCCCCCCCAAGTTTTCTAGCTGGGTAGAGCATCTCTTACAAACAGGCAGGTGTCAGGCAGGTCCAGATTTAATTCTAGCCTGTGAGTAGACTCTTGTTCTTTACTCAGCTACAGCATGAACAGTAGTGACAGAACAAGCCTCTAATATGCTGATGGTGCCTTTAATGAAACAGTTACTGGGCGGGATATAAAAAAGCAATGTGAAACTGGCTGCAGCCGAGTAACTGCTTTGCAAACTTCGTACTGTGTATTCCCATATAAACACGTGTCAGCCGATTACATTTTTATGGTGTTTCAAGTGAATTCTGAGAGAAGCCCTGGACAATGAGTGCTTTGGAAGGTCTCTGTTTGATCTGAGTCTTTCCACATAAATATTCAATCTCTCTTCAAAGTGGAGTGGTTTTGGACCTCCAAGCACATAGAATTTACTGCCTACCTCTGCGCTGAGGACTGACCCAAACAGGGCAGGATTTGAATTCCCTCTGTAAAATTGACTCCACTAGTTCTGCACATTATTCTCCCTGTCTTCCGTTTAGCATGTTAGTCGTCTGACAGTAGAGTACACTGCACTTAGCAGGTGGTTTGTGGAACCATCAGTCAGGAAATTATATGATAAATAGGAGGTAGCCAGGTTTAGTGGCACTTTATTCTGCTTCAGCAGTTCTAGCCTGACTTTGGAAAAGTCATCATGTGGTTTTTCTTCAAGGCTGCAACAGGAGATGGCTACAGAGTAGTAACTTATAACACATACACTTGAGTTATGATGTTCACCAGCTGTATCGCTCATGTGTAAATAATAAACTGCGAGATGGATAATTATGTGGGGTTTTGATATGCAGCTCTGCTCCGGTCGGCGCAGGGCTGACGGAGACAGCTCCCTGAGCTGTGATGGAGTGTGGCTGTTTCCCACATGGAAACTGCAAACAAGATGCAACCAAGATATACAAAGGAGCTTAATGTGAGAGGACTCAAAAAGGCGTTCTTGGAGATTTATATCCCGTGTGTTAAATACAAATAGTTGGTGCTCTGCACTGCATAGGCCCCACAAAAGGGAATAATCTTTCGGGGTTGTTTAATACTCATTTTCCATTTCCCGGATAGGGCAAGATAGATGATTGCATTCAGGAGGGTTAAATGGTGTTTCTCTGCATAAATATTGGGACTGCTATTAATGGATAGATGCTCAGGCTGGGTGAGGGTGGGACTGTGAGGAGGCTTGGTGTCCTGAGCAGAATTGCTTACCTTGGCCAGGTGGAGCCTGTCTTGTCTGGCATGAATAAGGGTGACAAAATCTCTGTGGTCCCACCTGTACTTCCCCGAGTCACTCTTCAGAGATGCTGAGGGCCTGTGCATTTGTGAGGGTGTGAGTGACTTGCTTCTTCACTGGAAAAATGATGGCAGTTTTTTGGTAAAATGAGAGATACCTGCTTTAAAATCTCCTCCCTTTAGCTTATGCTGCTGTAGCCAAATACCAGTGAAGGAGGGAACAGGGTAGGCAGGAAGATGGACCAAAACACACTTCTGATGCCCCTTTCCCCCTTCTCCACCTTGGCATCTGGTGAGGATTGTGTTTCAGGAGGTGGCAACAAGCATCCTGCACTCAGATGATGACAGTGTGTTCGCAGGGGTACCTGGTCATCTGTGACTCCTGAGCTGAAGCCCAGGAGTGCTTGCATGAGGAGTGAAGCTTGTAACAGATTGCGTGCCAAGGTCCGGTTGATGCAGCAGAACTGATGTTAAAGCTACTGCAAGCTTGAGCTCCCAGTAGTAAGCCACAATTATTTCTCATTTACAGGCCTGAGCCCTGAGTCAGTAAATGGCAGAAAAATGCTGTGGCTAATCACGTGCTGGTGATGTTTCACAAAAATCAATCCATGAAACCAGACAGGCTGTGTCAGATGTTCCCAGATTTTCCTGAAATCCTGGGAAGATTTCCTCAGAATTTGTGCGATTTCCCCCTTGTCCCCTCCATTTACTCCCTCAGGGCCATGAGGTTCGTTCCTCTAGTTCTTTCTCCCACTTCAAAAGATAATAATAAACCAACCCAACTTTTGACAAACACCAAGGGAAAAAATCTGTTTTTTTTGAAACCATCTCTAGCTGGCATGAGGGAACTGCTTTCACAGATAACGTAATCTAAGAGGAGGATTACATTTTACTGAATGGGAAAGGCAGGAAATACAAAGAGGAGATACTTTCAAGAGTCAGCAGGCAAAACTGAAATAGGCTTAGTTTTACTGCCTGTGCATAATTACAGTTTTCTTTCTTTCTAGAAGCATTTCAGTACATCCATGACATGACCTAATGTCTATACTTCTCAGCTTTTGGTGTCAGATAAACACATGACTTCATCCAAAGTGGCAATCGGGTAATAATTGGGCAGGATCTGTTTGTTTTGTGCCACTGGAGATGCTCAGCAGCTTGTTCGAGTTTTGAGTGTTTGGGAGGCAGCGGTGAGCAGCACGGTTGGCAATAACCTCCTTTAGTCACACAAATCGCACCAGCGTGCTGCTGCGGAGGGCTGTGGTCTGTGTGCATTGTGTCTGCCAAGGTGGCTGAAGTGGTGGGGAGCTGTGGGGCGGGCTTGTGTCTCGCCCCTCAGGGAGAGCCCTTGGGGACGGTGGGGGGAACATTCCCCCTTTTGTCAGTCTTGTCACCGAGGCTCTCCGGAAACAGCGGGGAACAGGAGCCCTGGCAGCTGCAAAACTCGCCATCCAGCAGAAGTTTTGGAGGAGACGAGGCAGGGGAGCTTAATGCAGCTGGGGGTCCCTGGGTCTCCAGCTGTGGGGACAAAGAAAGCATCCTTCCATTTTAAGAGCGGTGTATGAAATGAGTCCCCCTGTCCTCAGGCACATTCCTCCAGATGTGGCCATTGATGTAACACAGTTTTAAGCATCTCCAGTATGGCCTTTCCCGATTACATTTCCTTTTTAACTCCGTTGTCTCGAGATAGTAATTTGTTAGTGTGCTGCTTCTGTTGTGCTCCCCTTGGTAGGACTGTGTGTACATCTCTGAGGTTATACTTTTTTATTACATTGTATTCTCTGCTTAGGCTTTTTGTCCTAGGATGATTTTTTTTTCCTGTTTTAATAAAAAATAAATAAATCAGGAATGCTTATGAAAGGCTTTATGGTCCTTTTGATCTGACACTTCACATATGGGCACATAATTATTTATTAAAGACTTCTTTACGTCCCTTTCCATTTCAGCTATAAAAAGAGAATATTAAAATTAGTAAATACATATTCATGCAAGCACTGTGGGCCAAACTCTCCTCTCAGGCAGACCTGACTGACTGCAGCAGGGAAGGAGAATGTGACCCATAAATTGTAGTGCTGTTGACACGTGCTTTTCAATATCTCTTTGGTCCTTATGAATGTTGTTTTAAAGAGTTGTTGGAGATACTCAGACCCGGGAACCTCGCTTGTTTTTTCAGATCCGCCTCACCTCTTTCCAGCATTCCACCCTCCTGTACCAATTGATGCGAGACATCATGAGGGACGCTACCATTACGAGCCATCTCCCATTCCTCCTCTGCATGTGTGAGTATTCGGTATTTCCCCTCGCTTCAGCAGCCTGGAAGAACGGGCAAGTATACGAACCTTTGCGGTGCCTAAAGCCACGGTCCTGGAGCGCTTTTGCCAGTCTGGCTGGAGAGCCTTTCCTTTTGGAAAGCATCAAAGGTTATATCTGTTCATGAATCAAAACCCAAGTTGGTGCCTGAGGAATTCCTGTTACAATAGGTGGCTAGCAAGTGTTGCCTATATGTTTTTCTGATGTTTATTCTTTATTCTGTAAATACTAAATTAAAAGGTGCTGAACCCTGTGAAATACAGCGAGGCAAACCATGTATTTTGTCTGTATTAAGCTTGGGATTCTTCTTAGCTAAAATTTCCTCTTGTGCCAAAGGTTTTTGGTTTTTTTTGCAGTGACTGCCATGAAGCATAATGAAATTTTTGGTAAATTTTCATGGTCCCTGTTGTGTGCACGCACAGGCAATCGGTTGATTGATGGGAATGTCACCCAAACAAAATGGCAAGTGTGATAGAGCACATGGTTTACACAAAGATAAAAGAAATGAATACCAGTGATAACGTGCATTAGAAAAGGGTGGTAGTGGTGAAATCCTATAGAAATAAATATTACCTTATTTTATATGGGGAGACGGGTATCAGGCTTGTAGAATAAAACAATTGTGTCCTGAAAACTGCTATATACCATAAAAAATAGAGCCGAAAAGCAGGACTTGGTACTTTGTTAAAGGGCTTGATATATACATTTAATCATATCTACTAATCACGTCTCATACTGAGGAAATACAAGAAAAAAAGCACAAGTAATACTTTGAAGAATAATGCTAGTTGTTTAGGTGGCAGATTGCTTTGCTGTGGCTATTAGTTACAGCTGTGTAATTACGTATATGCAGAAGAAAAATGAAGTTGTTTTAAAACAAGTCCTCCTCTGTGAGCAGAATTAATTGATATTAACAATCCTAACTACATGCCCAAGTACACACACAATATTTTACTAACAGTTTTTTGGGGTCAGTCTTTTATTACTGAATTGTAATTTCACAGCAAATTTGCCTGGAGGTAAGTAATAAATCTGTGTTGGAGTCGTCTTGGGCATTAGAGGAAAAGTGGGTATTTATAGAAGAGAGTACAGAAACTTGTGATTTATTCCTCAGATTTCCTCTGATGCATCACTATTTACATCACAGTCAACCACATAATTAAATATACTCAAATACTTTCTTAAATTTCCTGCTTTTTACTGTTTTTACTGTTGTAAGCTGAAGGTGGCAGGCTCAAACACCAACATTATGTGGTCATCCTAGATTTTGCAGTGCATGGAATATTCTGCCTAGATGCTATTGGGAGCTGGGGGGATGATCCTCTCCAGGAGCCTGAACCCCATGAACCCAGCCCATACTGTGACACCCTGCACCTGCGGGCAGGGCTTTTTGGGTGGGTAGACAACTGGTTCCCCGCTTCGGGTGACAGTGAGAAATCAGCACTAGCAGCTACACTGCTAAAAGTGCCAGGATTTCTGTCAGAGCCCCAAAAGATGTTGAAAGCGCCCGTTTTGTGCCTCATTTGGTGCTCAGCGGTAGGCCCCTCCGATGCTGAAGTCAATGCCCCTTCCACAGAAAGGTGCCACGCGCCATGTGCCACACGTCCCCGCTGCTCCCCACCTGGCAGCCGTGATTCAGCCTGGCCCTGCTGAGGCTTGTTAGAGAGAAGGAGCTCAGAGTGTGATGCAATGTGAATGCAGACAGCTGCTCTAGAAATACACTCTGATACCAGTCCAAGCTTTAAACTCAAAATTTCCGTGATACCAGCTGTTTATTTTTCCATTAACTCCTGTTGATTCTTCTACTCATTTGGTTTGTCTTGCCATTGAAATGATGAGCTGTAGAGGACCCTTGGAACCATTGTTGTCAGTGTAATTAAATGTAAATACGCAATTAAGCAACATAAAAAAAAGGAAAATCTATCAGGCTCGAGCATTTCTTTGTAGATGTTAAGGTTTGTCATGCTTTTGGAGTTTTCAGGGATACGTTTTAATGTATGAGGTAGACCACCAGCAGTTTTCTTGGAAGTTCTACAGAAGCTGGTGTGAGTATCACTTAGGAGTGTTAGATTTGGGATCATTTGGAGCCATTGCTTGACCTGCTGTCCTAACAACCGTTTAAAAAAAAAAAAAAAAAAAAAAAAAAAAAAAAAAAAAAAAAAAAAAACCCTGGGTCAGAGAAGTTACTTGAGAATTCTGAGAGAAAATGGTCAGAACAGACAGGATACAAATGTTTACCCACAGCTTCATCAATGGCTTTATCGTGTGAGTGGTTTTCTCAGCTTCATAATACTCTCAAATGTGTGTGTATGTGTGGAATATCAATAAAAAAAAGGGCAAAAAATTGGCATCATTCCAGTTATCCAAGCTCCTAGAAATGTCTTCCAGAACCTGTCAAGCTTTAGTGTAATTAGTTTAGGTATAATTCAAGTGCAGAAAGAATGTGGAGAAGGCCCTGTCTGTGTGGCACTTACCTATGTGTGCACATAATTTTGAACGATGGGTAAGTGAAAAAGAAAAAAGAGGAGTAATTTTGAAGGTGTTGCAGGGCTCTTACGTACTTGCAGCTCTTAAGTTATATATGTATTTGTATGTATAATTCTTGTGGTTTAATTGCGGATGGGCAGAGCTGTTGTATCCTAAATTTCAGCCTGGAGCCAAATTTTATAATTTGAGTTATAAACCCCTAAAATAAGGGTTTATGTTTATGATGGAATTGCTGACAGATGCTTATAGTAGGACTAGCAGGCATTGCTGTAATTATGCTATCGTATCCTATCATTAAAGATTTCAATTGAAAGAGGTTTATAAATTGCTCTTCCTCTTAGATAAACCACCCTACATTAAGGCATCAACGATATGGTGCAGAATTAAATTAAAATCTCATAAAATGAAATATGTTCTGTATTAGCTGTTTGACACTTAATTTGCCTCTGAATGAGTAGAGGAAATCACAAATTAACCTGCCTTTGTTTTTCCAGCCATGGCTTATTAGGTGTTAGAACAACTGCAATTACAGCCCAATAATAACCCTCAACCCTTATAAATATGTAGTGAAATGTGTCACTTTGTGTTAGCAAAACCCGTTTGTTAGGACTGTGCAGTTATCCTGGAATTTCTACAGTACATCTTCAGTTAATAGTTCAGGGAAGATACACGAAACTTAAGTTGATGTTTAGCAGCAACATGTGAAGAGTGTAACTGGAGCTGAAGCTTGTGTTTTCTCACCTTTTCCCCCACCTCCCCCCAAATTCAAAGCATCTTATTTTTAAAAAAATGTTTTGGGAAACTGTAGTTCAGGTTTGCTACTTTTCATTGAACAAGCAAGTTAAATTAAAACATACCAAAAGAAGCGTGGCTTTAGTAATCCTGCTCCTTGCTTTGTTTTTCTTTGCTGTGGGTTTTGTCCAGCTCTTTCTTAATTTTCAAAATGGATTTCTAACATAAGGTGCTCACGGAAAAACTGAAGCTGAACTATATTTTGGTCCTTGACAAACATACCAAAAGAAGCATGGCTTTAGTAATCCTGCTCCTTGCTTTGTTTTTCTTTGCTGTGGGTTTTGTCCAGCTCTTTCTTAATTTTCAAAATGGATTTCTAACGTAAGGTGCTCACGGAAAAACTGAAGCTGAACTATATTTTGGTCCTTGACATTTACTAGGTCATCCCATAGAAAGTGATGCTTTTTCTCCAGTTGCGGATTTCTAACGTAAGGTGCTCACAGAAAAACTGAAGCTAAACTATATTTTGGTCCTTAACATTTACTAGGTCGTCCCATAGAAAGTGATGCTTTTTCTCCAGTTGGTGCACAGTGATTCAGACACATGCTGATAATGAGTTTATTTATCTGAACATAAACGAGTACTTTCACCATGCTATTTGTTTTACTCCTCAAGACCCAAACTATAGATTTACTATTGGCTACATTATCTAGTTGCCTGATGTCTTTGTTGACATAAGCTTTGTTGGAATGAGGGTTATTAGGAGTGAGCAGAGGAAGAATAAGGGTCTCTTGACTATTTTTATGACAGTGCAAGTGTAAATAACTTCACAGTCTCACAACTTTTAAAATCTGACTTAGCCAGGATGAGAGCTTTTAATTATTAATTTTTTAAAAAAAGCTCCTAAGGCAGAGGTAAACGTCTACTGATGGATTTAACTGCAGTGATTTAGGAAGCTACCACTGTTGATGATCCATTTATTCCCACACCTTTAGTGAGTTGTGTTAATAGGTTGCTCCCTGGCTGCTTCATTTCAAAGTGGGGTTGGACAGCCTTTGAAGGTGACCAGACCTGGTATTTCAAGGTGCTGCTTACATGGCTGTGAATGAAGCCCGGTTCTGCAGGGGTGGGGCAGGGGACGACTGCCAGGCAGCAATATCAGGAGCGGCTCCAGCATGTTGCCCTGGGTACATCTCAGAGTGGTTAATACACATGCCATAGGAGGCTAGTAGAAAGTTTCAAGTTTCAGGGCCAAAAATACTACAAGATACATCATGCATGTTCCAAAACATTCATCCATCTAGTCCCCACTTCTCTATTCCCATCTCATTTTATGTTGGCCCAGGACTGAGAGTAAGGAAGTGTGAGCAGGTGAATCTGAGGGAAGGTGCACGGATGTTACCCATATGCTTACGGCCAGAGGGAGCTGCCCTTGTGAGGAGGAAGCTGCAAGGTAAAGCTGCTGCCTCGTAGCTTCCTGGGATCAACGATACTCCAAGCTCCATTTTTTCTAACTGCTGACTGAAGGTGACGGTGTCAGCGTTTGGCAGTCCTGCGCCCTGCAATGCGGCACGTGCAGGCAGTTGTGCATGTGCCTAACACGGATGCCTTGACCAGATACTTTGAACTGCGTGAGTGCTCTGGTACTAAGGCAAAGCATGTGTTCTGCTTGCCGTCAGCTTCAAGTTGATAAAAACAGAGTCCAATTCTTAGTTATGTTATTTCATATCTAATTTATACGGACATCAGTTACACAAGGGTGGAAAGGAAAGGAAAGTCAGGCCCAGATGCTCAGCTGTCATCAGCCTCTGATTTTGGACCATGCAGTACAACGGGAAATGTCCAAATGTGAGAAGATTAAAGTGTTGGCTCTGCAAAATATCCCTGATTATGAGAGAAACTGCTTGCCATACATTTGATAGAACATTTAGGTTTTCCCAGCTCCCTCACTGACATTCTGATTTTTTCCTTTGTGCTTTTGTTGCTAAGCTCTTATTTCTTTTAAAAATCTTAGTGTTTAAACCTCTTACTTGCTGCTTTACCTCAGTGTACCTCTAAGCTAGACTTGGCAAGGAGTCCCTCAGCTTGTCAGAGCATTCATTGATCCTTTCACAGTAGGGAGGAGAGCCCCACCCAGTGTGAAAAACATCCCTCCTTGAAGTGGCTTTAATTACTCTAAGACTTGGAACGGGTTTTATGGTTTTGCCAGAAGCCACTGAAGAAGAAAGACTGGGAAGGTCTCAGGACATGAAAAGATGACTGCAGTTGCAGCTTTGCGAAATAATCCGTAGAAGTATTTTCTGTAAGTAGGGAGGAATCTCATATTAAATAAAAGCACCTGGAGAAACCTGTCCCTGGAAGTGCAGCATCGAGAATACGCAGCTGCTCATAGCCTGGAGGATTCTTTGAGCAAGTCCCTGAGAAGGGAGCAGCATGGTCTGGTGACTCCTGGAGGTTATTCAGAGTTTGTTCTATGCTGTGGATACGCGTGTTGTAGGCTCTGCAAGCAACCTGCATTGCCTCTTAGTGACGGAGCAGCGCGGTGACGGGAATGCACAGAAGGGAGATCGCAGGGCCAGCTGCCCGCGTGTAAACTGCAGCAGATAGTTTTCATTCAGTGCTGGGCCTTTTACAGAGCAGGGGAGAGGAATGCTGAGTCTGGACCAGAGCTGCAATCTCTCCCTTGGAATATAGTGTTGCGTCATTTAAAAGAGTGAATCAGTGTTTTGTTTAGCTGTTGGTGCTTGTTTAGTAATATTTTCCTTAAGACTTGCATGTTATAAATTCCCCTTTGCAAGCAGGATTGCAGAGTAGCTCGAGAAACAGACTCTTTAAAAACTGTTTGAAACTGGGAAAAGTTTGGAAAGCAAATTATTGGTGGCATATATTGAATTGCTGAAAAAAAAAGAATGTGTGATTCTCTTGAATTTTTGATTCTGAGACACAGAAGGAGAAAAACAGAAGGGTAAAAATGTGAGTAAAAATAGGGAAATATTTTTTTTTAATGTAGCTGTTATATGTAAGGTCATTTATTGATTAGTTTAGATAAGCTGTAGTCTGAAGTTCCTGCACACTCAATTCAACTCTTGTATCTCTCTCATAGATTTACTCTCTTCCCACTAGGAAAAAGCAGTAGGGAGAAAATAGCATCTTACTTAAAAGTTCATTTCTGCTGGCAAATGAATTCTAGATCAAGTAAGGATTCACTGCTAAAAATCATCCCCGTTCTTAGCAAGCACATTTACATGGAAGTCAACAGAATTGCCTCTGAGCGCACCAGATTGCATTTGGTTCACATCATTCATCTGTTTCCGTGGCGGATAATACTTTGTGACATAATCATTTTCTCTGGAGTAGCTAATTGTAATGCCAAGGAACTACAGATTTATAAAGGAGAAACAATAGCAGCAGATAAATACTGCGTTAACAGAGGCTCTTTGTTCCTCTCCTACAGCCAGCTTGGTTTTGGGGTGGCTGGGGACGTTACAGCAGTGGAAATAAGAGGAAAATTGGGGTGTGATTTTTAATGTAGAAAGATAAGCATGTAAAATCCAATGGTTTGTTTTGTTAAAAATCCTTTGGTAGAAACTTCCCCCTAATCTTCCTTTTTTTAATATATATATTGAGAAAAGCGTTTAAGAGGCAGCAGTCCCCATCCTTGATGAAAGGCAGGCTTCCACCGGCTGGCTGCTGGCTGACCACCTCTCTTGATACAGTCACTCAGTCGCAGCACCAACCCACAGGGCAACTTTCTGGGGCAAGACAGAGGGAAGAAGAGGAGGGGAAAGGCCTCGGTGGTCCTCAGGACCGCTCCTCTGCTGGACTAAAGGGAATGGGTAGCCCGAGCCCCACCTGAGAGGTGGAGCGGCACAGGTTTGTCTGGTGGGACCCAGTCCAGTAAAAGGGATTCTTAAAGAGGTTTGTATGGCCTCTGTTGTGGCAGAGAAATAGTCCCTAGGTTTATCAGCAGTAAGGTCTCTGTTGTCCCCAGACAGCACTGCCCCTTAGCTGATTTGCCCTGTCTGGGCAGTTAACAGTGCTTAGACAAATTCTCGTCTGCCAGTGAGAATTGGTTCCCTAAGGCGGGCTTTCAAACCAGCATAAATTAAGAGATGATGGAAGCGAAATGAATAGCAGCAAAGCCACGCCTCAGGACACTGTGTTGTATGTAATGTTTTTCTGTAGGCTGAGGAATAGCTAGGCATGACTTTGAGCTTTTGGGGCACTCCCTGTGTGCGGATGTGTGTACAAGTGTGTGTATTTGTGTCTGTGTGTGTGTGTGTCCTCTTTACCTAACAGGGTGAATATCTTTGCTTGCATTTATCTGTGTAATTCTAGATCTTTTTAGTTAAAACTAATGGAAGGAGCTACAAAGAGTCTGAGAAAGATGGAAATTTAGAGGGGAAACATGAACAAAACAAGTAGGAAAAATATTAATGGTCAAAAACATTGAGAACGTGTGAATCGTTACCTTAATTGAATATTTAGCCAAAAGTACACAGAATAGCTGCAATGCCAGAGTTCTGCTGCTTGAAATTTCTGTTATCTCATGCTGTTATCAGCTGCAAAGAATGCAAGCTCTAAATATAGTGCACATTCAGAGGCTGTGAGCCTGGGGTTTCTTGGACAAAATTCCTGTGTTCTTTGTGCTGTAGTCAGCAGTATTAGTCGAGTGAGCAGATATTGACTGTGGTATTCACGTGCAGTGAACCAGAAGCAAGCCAACTCTATAGAGGCTGCTGTCAAACTTGTTGCAGTGGCCTGTGAGGTACTGGACTGTGACAGACTCCTTTTTTTTCAGCACAATTCTTCCACTCGTTAAATCTTGCTTCAAAGAGAACTGAAATGTTACAGTCTTAGCGTTCTTTCTTTCTCTCTCTCTTTTTTTTTTTTTTGCTTTCTTTTTTTAGAGTGCACTGCTGAGATTTCCGTGTTGTGAATTCAAAGTCCCTAAAGTGAGAGTAGGTATAAACTGGAAGGAAAGCAAGCAATGAGTACATCTGCAGTGTAGGAACGCAGAGCATCTTCATCATACTCTTGCACAATCTTTCCTGGACTTACACTCTCTCCTCCCCCAACAAAGACATCATGTCCTATAATCTTGGAGTATGGGTTGAGTTTAGTTCAGACTTTTTTTTCTCGAAGGAAGAAAAACCAGAAGTTAAACAACACGATGTTTCCCTTTTTTTCACCCCTTACTCAACCCACTATGTAATATATGTATATATCCATATTTGTTTGCATATTTGTGACAAAAAGCAGGCTCTCGAGCTGCTGTTGGCTGTACTTCTGAGATGAAGGAGACTAACTAGCCCTTCCTGTCATATTTTCTATTATATGATGTTAGGAAAAAAAGATAAGACCCTAATTCCACTCAAAGGAATGTGCTCAATGGGTATTTTATCAGTGTGCCTCAGGGTAGGCTGGGCCAACATGTGTGATTGATGTTATTGATTAATAGAGGAAACGATTTTAAAAATAAAGGTATGCTGTTTGGTTTTTGCTCTTAGAATGCTTTAAATGACCAAGGAAGAACTTAGGGCTTTATTTTAGAAGAAGCTTGTTGTTGAAGCTGAGCCCTATGAAGTTGCTCTTAATACCAGGCAAGGATATATTATAGTCCTTTCCAACACTGAATGTGTAGGTCTGAATCTTCAATAGATCATGACTACATTTATAGACAACTTTATAGGGGTGTTGGTAATTTTCTGGAGATCCCACAGAGGTTAGACACAAAGGCAAAACATCCCGAAGCTTGTGAGCCAGGAATACAAAGCTTCTGAAGGAATGAACCGACTTACCGTCTTCTTGAAAGTGTTATTTATGAGGTGCTGTGACCATTGGTGTTAAGGATCAACAGAAAACTAGGGAGTATTTCACAGGAGGGAGAATTTCTAAACATATCAGATTTAAGTGGCTATCTCTTTAAAGATACACATCTTTCAGTCCTGTATCTCCGGTTGAAATTCAGCCTAGATTTATCATGTCTTTTCCACTGGCCTGTGGAAGAAAAGATTGATAGTCTAGTCCAGTTTATAGAGGCCACCAACACAAATAGCCCCATTTAACAACATTGTGGACAGATTTGGCGGGGAGGACAGGAGCTGAATGACCAGGGGCAATCAGGTGTTCTCTGCTTCACCCTGGAAGATCACTATCGGCGTACATCATCAAGACAGTACCAAGAAAGCTTGCCTAGCAGCCTCTGTCTTGCTTTGCCATACCCGTTCCTCAGGCTTCAGCCTTCCATCCTGACACCTTCTCTGGGAACTGTGTTTCTAAGCCTGTGATTAGATTGAACTGTGGAGGTTCTGAGGGAGTGAATGTGTAGGTCGTCTTGCTGGGTCAGGTGTGTCCCGAGTTGGCCAGTTTGTTCCCTGTGGCGTTTTCATCTGCCTGCCTAGCTAACCTACTCTGTTTAGAGAACGAATAATGCTTTCAGGATATAGATAGTGCATTTACCTCAAAGACTTCAAAACTGAATTTACTAATTCTCTACAAAACGTGCAGCCAGAACATTCATTTGCTTTACGCTTAGTGCTTGTTTTTCACATTTTCCCCCCTCCAGTCACATTAGAATTGGTGTTCCCCCCATTTGTGATTCATTAGTTGTTCGAACTTAGAGCTTTACCTAAGAAATGCTTTTTTAACTCCAGTTTTGCACGCAAATAGATCAGGAACAGCAGTGTGAAGCCTTTATCTCTTGTTTCTTCCGATGTCTATGGTGTTCCAGCCATTATATATTCACCATTTGTGAGAACCAACTTGTAGTGCGGATTATGTAGCATCACAATGGCTTTCAGTGCCTGCAGGATCAAATAAAGAAGCTGGCCTGGCTGAGACAAAACTTCTTAGCCCAACATGAGAACTGAGTGTTTTCCCACTCTGATTTAGTTGCACCCCAGCCAACTCCCACACCTGGACCCTTGATACTGGCAGAGAAAACACAAGAAGTGATTGTTGGCAGAGTGTCTTTACTTCCTCCTCCTAACTTAGCAGCATTTGCCTTTGATAAAAGTTGTGCTTCATATCCTTGTGAATCCTACTGTCCTCATGGAGGTTGGTGCTGATCCATGGCTCTCCTGCTATTTGTGGTGGTGCTTGGGGGATGGGAGAAGCTTGGAAGCTGTGGTGTTTTCAAGAGATCTCCTTGCCTCGCGTTCCTGGGTACAGCATAGATGTGACCATACATCTGCTACTGCTACTGCCACTGAGGTCGTTCTTAAAACGGCTTTTCTTCCCCAAATCATGGATTTGTCTTGGAAGGGAGGGGAGGCATTTCAGAAAATAATCTGTATATTTTATGCAGACACCTATATACATAAAATTTTATATAGAAATTTCTGTACATCCTTTTTTTTTTTTTTGCTGTAAGTAGTAGTGCCAGGTGAGAAATTCTAGCTGGTAGGAACTCTCTTTGTTCGGTAATAGTCACTAATCCTTGTGAATACCCATTTTGGGCTGTCTGCTAATGTTAATACAAAAATGTGAAGCAAACCCAGCCATACCTCAACAGAAGTGATTAATGCTGAACCTTCACATCACTGTTTCTGTCAGGATTGTAGTCCTTTAAAGTTAGAATTTTAGTCAAATGTTCCCTGCACAACCAAATTTAGGTATTAAGTGCAATAAGAGGTACATTCAGTCACTGAATTTGTCTTTTGTTATTATCAGCAATCTTTTGTTTTAAACAGTTGAGATCTTACTTCAGCGTATAAAGTTAGAATTGAAGGAAAGCTCTCTCTCTTCCCCCAGATCTGAGTTTTGTAATATCGTGGACATGACTTACAGTAGGCACTGGAAATGAAAGCTGAGGGGTTTGGTTTGTTCTGATTTTGAATTTGGAAAAGGAGCATTTCCTGGCACCACAGAACAGACATTGAGGAGAGCGTTCGTTTCAGGTAATGTGAGAGCCTTTTCAGGTGCTTTCCCAGGAGGAGGAACTCCACCTTAGTGGGAGGAAGGAGTTAAGGGAAGAAGAGAAGCTAAAATTTGCTGAAACAATAGTGAGCATGGCATTCTGGAGTGTGAGGTAGGGAGGGCTTTGAAGAATCATCAGTGAATGAATGAAATGAGAAGAGAGGTATTTTAATACTAGAAGTGCTGAAAGCTTCGTTCTCTAAAAATCTGAAACCATTAACGTATGGGAGTAAGAACCCATTACTTGAAAATAACTGTTTTTTGAGAGAAACGAGTATTTGCAAAATTCACATATCAGTTGATTTCAAAGTCTGATTTTACTGTCACAGGTCATACCAAGCACAAGAAAAACTTCCCATAAATAACACAGGATTTTGTCGGGGTTTAGGACCAGCCTGAAGCTCTCCTTTCTGGTCAGGTAATCCCCTGGGTGGACGCAGTAATCTGGTCCTTGCGCTGCGGGAGCGGATCCCAATTAGCAGTGCTGTTCTTCCACCGCGATTACTGCAGCACATAGGCAGGAGTAACCTTTGCGTGCAGGCTGTATCTGCCTCTGATCTGCAAACAGTAGACAGGGAAACCAGGAGTAATTGTAGAAACCATTTCAACTCCTTTAGCTCGGTATCATTTGGATGTTTTTCTTCTTCTCCCGGTCATGCATACACCCACCTACGTGCACTTTCTCTGTTGTGCAAAATGACCTCAAGTTTATTTTTTAAAGATCTTGGGGCATTTTCTGAGTGTTTCTGAAGGAGCCCGCCATTCACCAGTGCCTTGCTTGTATAGAGGTCGTCTTTGATGAGGTTTTTGTCATATGCACCCACTGAAGTTTCAGTGTACTCAAGCATTAGAAAAGCCACTATTTGAGTGTCTTTGTTTTCTTTGTTGAGCTGTTTATTTTGCTTTCTTCCCACACAGTTCCCTGGCCTCACTCTGACAACTGCTTTTCTGCATGAATTACATTCCTCGGGGCCGCAAGTCTCCTAATTCTTCCAGTCGATTTGATTTCTGCCTGTGTGATTAGTCCTCTGCTCCAACACACAGTTGGTCTTTGCCAAGCAAACTGCTTGCTAAGTGCCTTTAACATGAAGACCTAACTACATTTTTTAACCTCATTAGTGTGTAGGGCACTGCTTCATTCCAGCTTAATAACATGGCCACTATTGAATCATCACTTGCTCTAAAACAGGTTACAAAAAGGTTGCCTAAGTTGTCTGGTTTTCTTTTTGTACGACTGTGCTTTTGCTGGATAACAGTTTCTTTCATTACACGACCCGTTTTAGCAGGTAAGCTGCTTTTTGAAAGGACACCCATCGATTCTGCTCAGGTCGATTTGTGATACTGAGAAATCTCATGTTTATATGTGCAAAAAGAAAGTCAGAGCCTGTTTGGAAATAGTGAATCGCAGTAATAAAACCGGTCAGAAAATGTGGGTTTGGGAGAAAGGGGTAAGAGGGCTTGGGGGAGCTGATAAAATTTTCCTACTTCTTTCAGCTTTAGAATTACGAAGATTTCATCCTCAGCAGTTTAAATACAAACTTCTCACTGTAACGCTGGGTTTAGAGCTGCATTGCCACAGTCTGCATTGGGTCACTTTGTCTCACGGGATCAATTTTGAGCTGAAAGCATCGTCGCTGAAATTCAGATTTCGGTTGCAACTGCGCATAAACTCGAATGGAAAAGATATTGCAGGACTTCGAAATGTTGTAAAAGCAGTTAAAAAAAAAGTTTCCTAAGAAGACAGTGTCGCCAGGGAGCCGGGGGAAGAAAGGAGGCACTGGGTCACATGCCACTTGTGATGGTGCATTTGTGCAGTTGCATAGCACAGCCACTCAGAGGGTGAGACTTCATGATTAATGGTGTTTATTCTTGACAGAAGCCTCCTTTATTTATCTGCAATACACTTCAGTGATTTTATCAGTCACCTGAATGAAAAATATTCAGTCATACCAATATTGCAGTGTAAATCGAGTAGAGTCACTTTTTATTATATCTTTCAGCCTTATCATCTGCACAGTAATTTTCTAGCAGGGGTTTGATATAGAAAGGCTGGATTTAGCTGTACTTGACACAAAGCCTCTTCAATTTCCCCTAAAAGTTCAGGCTACTCTTAGAAATGTGTATAAATATATATATAAAACCCTCTTATCCAAGCAATTTCAGGATTTGAAAGAATAAAGATAAAATGCGCAAACCTGGCTGGGAGAAACGTTGTTCATGAGAAAACATCTAATAGCTCTGAAACCACTGGTGAAATGCTCTTTGGTGTTTAAGCTTGAGGCTTAGTGCAGTTCTTTTTGCATGGCTACGTAGTCTGACTTTCTTCTAATCAATCATCATCCAACTCCAATCAGCATACAGGCAGAGCCTATCGTTCATCCTGGGTGTAATTTCAGAGTTGAAGACTATAATGGCCACATACAGCACATTAGTCACTGCGATAACAGCTAGTGGCACTCCTGAGGAAGGGGGAGGACGGGGGAGAAGGGGAATAAAATTCTTCTCATTCTCACAGTGCATTAGTGAAATAGGAGCAAATGTTAAACAAATGTTTATTCAATTAGCTGACTTAAGAGCATTAAGTGTGAGAAAGCTTCTGACACTCCTTTGACCCGCTCGGGAGAGGAAGGGGAAAGGGAAGGAGGAAAGGGGTGCATGAATGCCGTCAGGATTTATATATGCCACATATTCATACGATGGTGCTGCTGTGGTTAAACACTTCAAGACATGGCAGGCCCTGCCTGTAACTGAGAGGAGGCTAAAATTTGAATAGCAAATGAGACCACCTCTAGAGCATCAAAAGAGGATTGCAGAGCAGGGAAGTTTGCTGTAGCAATGCAGCTGGTAATCTCACTGTCCGGTCTGTTATTAATAACAACAGATAATGAATATACTCTAGACCCTTTAGATTTTTCCTGCTGCACTTTGTGCTACAGCGTAGTTTGAGGAGGGAATGGCATGTGGAGGTCTGTGGCAGTCTCTCCGCTAATGAGTATCAACACTTCTCCAAAGCTTATTTGAATAACATTTGTTCATCCTGTACATCTCTTAGGTATTTGTGATGATGAGTTCAGCATCAAATACAGCACTGATACGTTAATGACTACAAGTCAATAGACTACTTGGTCAATAGAACCAGCTGAAGACGGGGCAGGAGAATTTTCCTAGCACTGAGATTGGGCTGTGCTGAGCGGGTACAGAGTCTTATCCTACTGGTGGTTCGTAGAAGTCAGTGTGAGCTGAGCAAAGTTAGGCAACGCCTTCGTAAGTAGGACTCGAGCAGAAGCAAGGGATGGAAATCACAGTGTATCTTGTTAGGGTTATTTGTATTTACTGTTTACATTGCTGCACTGTCCCACAGCTCTGTGCAGGACCAGAGCTCTGCTGAGTGTTGTGCAAATACAAGGAGTTCTGCCAGAAGGAACTGAGGGTCAGACCACTTTGGCAAATGAACTTTGAGTCGGCTCTGGTGGCCTCGGGGGTCACCAGCCCCAGCTGTTCTTCTTGCCTGAAGATTATCCTATGTCCCCTCAGCAGGGTCAGACAATGTGCCTTTGCTCCAGTCTGGCATCTTTGCTCTGGCTTACTGAAACCGGGCGCTGATGTGGTTAGAGGCAGGGACGTGCTGTCCGTGCTGGAGGGACGCCGGCCGGGTAGTTGGGGGCAGGAAAAGCATATGCAGCTGCCGCAAAATTTGTAAGATGACGTCTGCTAGAAACCTAAAGGCAAGTGGCACTTGGAGGGATGAGTTATAGTTGGTCACTTTTTTTTATGTTTGTGTCCTTTGTTTGTATAAGCAAACAAATTGCCAAGTAAATGAACACAATCCTACCCTAGTCACTGATTTCTTTGCAGGAATCCTGAGAAGGATGCGGAAGAAGGAGAGGCAAGCTGGGGTGCTCCCTATGCAAAGCCTCCTTCAGAGGAGTGGCAGGAAGCAGTGACAGTGGTTGGTGGCAGGATGGAAGGAGGAGGAAAAGGAGAGGCAGGTTGTTGTGGGGAGACTACCCCTGTGTGAGGAGCAGAGCAAGAATCCTGGGCTTGACTTGGAGAAATACTGGGAGACGGTACAGGGGCTTGTTTGCATTTTGCATAAAGAAGGTAAAAATAAATCAGTCAGACCAGTATCTGCACGCACATTTAAAGGAACACGTGAAGACTCCAAGTCAAGACTCGTACTGAAATGAATTTACCTTGACTTGGTGGCATCTGAAGCAGCAGTTGCTCGCTGTACAGGTGTTACTGAAGGTCACCAGTGTTACAGCTGACCTGACGCAAACGAAATGTTAAATAATGGACTGAATAGTCATTGCTTTTTACAGCGTAAACCCTTCTTGCAGGAATCCACAAGCTGATGGTTGGGATATTTATGAAGTATTACAAGTAGCAGAGGGTGCATGTAAAAAAGCAGGATCTGCTTTCAGGCAGTCCATCAGTTGAAAAATAGGAATACAGTCACTGACTAGACTTAGTGCCTTGATTAATGTGGCCAATTTTTAACTCTAACTACATGATGTTAAGGCTTCCCAAAGACGGAAAAGGAAATCAGGGTAATATTCTTTCACTGTGGCTCGTTGGCTAATTGTCATCCATGGTTTCCAGCACCATGAGCATCTCTTATGCAGTCAATTGTGTCTTTTTTCTTTCTTCTGCAACAATACCTTTTAACTTTATGAGGGAGAAGCGTTTTGTTTTAACCCAAAGTGAGGTTATTTGTTTATTTTAGGAGTTAACATTCCAGAACTGCATACGTTTTGTAAGGCATTGTTCTTGCCTTAATGAGAAAATACTAATAACATAGTATCTCTTGGTCTGACTTTGCCTCTGTAGATGCTGAACACTTTCTGAGCGCTCTACCACAGTTTTACAGATGGGGAAACAATGGTTGAGGAAGTCCACAAACTTGTCAAAGGTGGCACAGCAAATAAGTCATGGAAGCCAAAACCTTAAACCCTGTATGTAGCTCCTCTTACGTGTAAACTACATAGGCACTGACCCACTCAGGATTTCTTTGTACACAATCTGCTGAATGGAAGATTGCTACTAAATCCAATTCAGTGACTCACTTCCCTGTACTGACTACAGTTCCAGTGAGAATTTTGAAGGAGAAGTGAGCAAAATATTGACTGGGTGTTAGAACATGAGAAGGAGTATAGGAAATCATGGCTCTTTCTCATATTAAGACTTAAGCATGGTCTTGTTTTCCCTCTTCTTCATTTGCACCACTAAGAAAATGCAGTTAACAGTGCTTACTTTCTGCTTACTTTGAGCTCTTGTACATGAAGTGTGCTCTGACATTTCCATGTGTTCAATTAACTCTAATTCTTTAAGTGTTCAAAATCATTTGCTTAGTGTTCCTCAGTCCAGGAGTGCAATACAGCAGCTTTGAGGCAGTGAGTGATTTTAGGGGAACGGACTGCCTATTTTAAGAGACAATTTGTGGAAAAAGAAAAGTTAAGTTTTAAAAGATTATATTATTGATTTTCCATACTATGTATTTATGGGTTTAATTGTTTACAAACTAAATTAGAAGTGCAAGAGAAGAGGGACCATGGAATTGCATATTAAAAGTACTCACTCGCCTTGCACCGATGAGTGGAAACTTTACTGGTGGTCTCAGGAAGGGCAGAATTGGATCAGCACTTTGTGCTTATGAAGATCATGTCCATGATTTTATCAGTTAAATAACTGGACAGTTCCCATCGATTGCAGTATATATAGAGTTGAACTTTACAATAGCAACTGAAGATTGAGAAGCAGGATGGTTATTTGACTCTTAATTTTTCTGTATCATTTAGGCATACATTTAGCTAGCTGAGTCTGATTTATCGAGCACCTACAGCTACATGTGTGCTTGTAACAGTGAGGAGAACTTGATCATTTGGATTAATTGCAGCTATTAGAATTTTTCTCACTTGTATTTTCAGGATCAAGCCTTACTTTCTTGGAGCTCAGCTTTCTTAATATAAAAACCTTTCATTAGCCAGATGTTGACTGCTGAAACTGAAGGGTCAGTCTGTACAACCAACCATGGCATTAAACACACAATACTCATTTAACGTGGGTTATAATACCAAAGGAATTGAACCACGTGCTGTAAAATAGGAGATAGTACATAACGAGAAAGTCCTTATTATTTGTTCATCTTCCAGGGTCTACTAGAAATAAAACTGTTAATGTTTTGAGGGCAGCCGTCAGAAAATTATTGCAGGAGAAAAAGAAAAGGATCACGGACAGCTTAATGAGTTGAACATTTTTCAGTTCTCCAAGCAGGGCTGAATTGAACAGGTATCAGAGAAGCGGTGTGGATATCGTTGGTATGAGAGTTATGCCATCAATGCTTGCTCCAGCATTGAATAACGTACTGTTAAATGATTAAATATCGAGGTTTGAACTTTGACACTTTCATAATAAAACAAGATGGATGAAAAGGCAATAATAAATTAGGTTATGTTACAATATTTCATCTCACTTCGTTGACAAGCTTTGTTCTGGGAGATGGATTATTGTTCCATCTGTAACCTCAGCTCAGTGTCATATTTACAATGTTATAGTTAAGGATCACTTGCTGTTTTCAATATAAATGTATTTTTCAACAGATTCATAAAAGAGCCATTTAAAAATTGATCAGGACAAAACTTGGCATTAAAATTTCCAGTGCTGGAGTTATAGTTTCCTTTAAAATCAGGAGATGCTTAAATCACTATGATTTTTTCTTTTTTTTTTTTCAAGATAGGTTTTGCTTAGAAGAGGTTTTTGCCCCAGCACAGCTTGAAGCTATTTGGAAACCATTTATGACAGATGGTGTTACAGAACACCAAACCAACCTCAAAATTTTCATTCAGACTTTCCTGTGACACAGACCTTTATGGCTATCCTGAGTGGATTTACATCTGCTTCCAGAAAACATTGCTGTTGAGGAGCCCTCTCCGACAAGCATGGGCGTTGCAGCATGCCCCAGGGCCCACAGTACTTCAAGAGATGTAAGAACAGGGACAGTGTGGGCTGTGTTGGTATTCTGGCATGTCTTAGAGCAGTTCAGTGACTCCAAAGCAAAGAAACCCAGTGTGAGGACACTGAGGTCACTAATAGGCCATAATTGCCTTGAACAGCCTTGCCTGGCACCTTCACCTACATCCCCTGCACCCAGGAGCCCCTTTCAAGTTCAGCCTGGGGCTTTTATTCCCTGCCTGAGCTATGTTGTAGGTAGCGCCTGCCTCTGGTCCTGCTCCAGGCTGAGCTCAGGACCTGCACTGTACGTACTTTTGCTTCTGGGTGGACCCTTCAGAACCATGGTGTAGCTTGTCTCCTGTCCTGTCTTTGTCCCTGTCTCCTTCTGCATTGGACTGCCCCACCCTGCACTTTGCCTTGTCTCAGGCTGCTGATGGACCCTGTTACCAGCACCTGCCCCAGGTCATCAGCTGAGATCTGGTGGCATGAAGCCTGTGCTGGGGTTAACCTTGGCTCTTGGCTTCCCTTCCCTTCCCTTCCCTTACAGGGCAGCTGGCCCTTGCTGCTCCCCAGCACCCTGAACCAGGTCTCGTCTCTTCCCATCCTCTCTCCTCCTTCAAGTCCCAGGATAACCTCTCTTACTCAATTACAAGCATAGCTCCATCTAAGATGGTTTCATGGAGTGCCTGGCTCTTCACTAGGTTTACATGAACATTAAAACTGTGTGACTTAGTTGAGAAGGCAGTGAAAAAAGGGGAGTGGGAAATCAGAGTTCAGTAGTGTTGTTTTGTTACGAAATTTCTGAACAGTTACAGATCTGTTATCTTGGAAAACAAAACCCCATTAATATTTTTGTCAGTATTCATTTTTCAAAGGATCAAAATCACCAAATATTTAGGTTTTCGAGTGTACAGAATTCAAGGAAATTGTATATTTCCACCTGTGGCTTCCTTCTGCCTCGTGCTGCAGGAGCTGTTCAGGAACATAGGTGGGAGAAAAGGTGCAAGTTGGAATGGAAAAATGAGGTGAGGTAGGGAGTACTCTGTGCCTTCTCTAGCCTAACATTCACAGCTCATCTGGTACCTGTCACCCCTCGCTGTACCTCACCAAGGACTCCTGTCAGTATGGCTCTGAGAAGAGAGGGTGGCTGAAGGGCCGCGTAGTGAGCAGGCTCTGTGCATGTTCACCTGCCTGGGGATTTTCACCTCTAGCTATAGCCTGACAGCAGTATTCCACCTGCATGAGTTAGCCCCTGCGTTACTACAAAGAAAGGGGTTAGATTACCACTTGAGTTTGGAGTATCTGATCTTCCTTGAAAAATTAAGAATTTTGGCTAAAAACAACCTAAAGAATGTGGTGTCACCTCCCCTACCCCCGTTCTCTCTGCTGATAGAAAAAATGTGTGATCCTGTCAAGATAACACTAGATAATGATCTGTGTGTGCAGATCATTTTGAAAAACTCAGGCTTGCTGCCGCTGCTCTCAGATTCCCATGGTCTTCCTTCCCCGGGTTAAATGAGGGCTGCATGGGCTGAAAAGGCAATTGCACTTCGAGTTTTTGAGGCAGCTAAAATCCAGACCTGCTCCAGTCAGGAGCTCTGCACACTCTTGTGCAGAGTTCATCTCTTGCAGCAGTAAGCAACAAAACCACGCACTGTTTTTATAGTAATACCTGCAATCTTACACACAGCTCTTCTGTGGTTCAAAAAATC
>NW_010415643.1:51596-51947 GCF_000710305.1 Buceros rhinoceros silvestris
AAGCGGCTCCACGCAGTTTGTGATTTGCTGCATTGCCACACATCTGCCGCTGCTCGCAGCTGCTGAACTGGTGTGACCGTGTAAGTTATTAAAACTGCTCAGACACCTCTACAACATTTGTCAAAAAAAGTGTCATGACTAATAGGAAAAAATACACCTGTTTGGTCTTGCACTGCTCGCACTGCCTCGGCGCGTGTGCATCATCCTCCTGCTGGGTAGCTGAGATTCCTCCGAGCATCAGGGCTGGGACAGGGAGAACTCGGCAGGTGGAAGATGAGTGGGGAGTGGGAAGACCTGTGTTGGTTATGGAAGCTGCGGGGCAGTCAGAATATTTTGGCACCTTAGTGGTCA
>NW_010415643.1:52071-78748 GCF_000710305.1 Buceros rhinoceros silvestris
GGAAGGCAGTCTGGACAAGAAGCGAGGAGACATCTTCACAGCCAGCCCTGTTCTCTGATGTTTCTTTTTTACATCGGGGGTGTAGATGTAATCAAGGTTACTGAGGAAATAATAAAGTCGTGCATACTAATGTGCCAGGTTAAAAATTGCAGTGATGAAACACAGGCAAAGGATCTCTTTTACTCCCAAACCTGAAGACCTCCAACTTGAAGTATTGAAAGTATGTCAGGCTTTGTATTAAAGTTGAGTTTGCAGGATTTCTGGGAGTAGACACAAAGGTCCTGATTCAGAAAAGAGCGCGCACCTGCTTTGCTCCCTCTCTCTGAAGGAAACCTTAGTGCTCCAAGTACGTCATTGACCAGGAAAACCTGCGTAGGAGAGGATGCAGAGCAAATCCTCCCTTCCCGTGGTTTGCAGGTGAGGCATAGAGTTTCAAGCGGTATCAGTGAAAAGGTCCCTGTCTTTTCTCATGGCGAAGCCTTGTTGCATCCCGCAAAGTAGACTTAGACCCAAGGCAGAACACTGTTTGCCAAGGCTGGGGACAAAGTACTTGTGAAATAAGTGATGGGGGTGGACTGCCACCCACATCTGGAGCTGTGATTTGCTTGTCGTTGAATGAATGTCTGTAGAGCCACTCCTGGGCTGTACTGCGTGTTGTTTACAGGACAAAAGTCATTTTTTTTGGTACACAGAGAGGTTGCAGAGCAACAGCTAATACTAAGTGTGTTTGGCTGCATCCTTTGTAAAAGTCCCATTTTCATTTGAAGGAGGGAGTTAATATTTTTGAAAGATGTTCATAGCCAAGTTTAATCATGGAGGGGAAAAAAGGGAGGACTATGTGACATTTTTTAGAATAAATCAGGAGGGCTCCAACAATAGTGGGAACTGAGAGCAGATGGAGACGGGAGGGAAAATAGGACTTACAAGAAGGAGGGTCTGGAAACACACAGGACTGAGAAAAGTACAAGCTGGAAGCGAGCAAAAAATCAGCAGTATGTTAAAATCAGAGGTTGGAGGGCGAATTGGTAAACATTAGAGTCCAGAGCTGGGAATTTTTTGTGGAATCTGATGACTCCTTATTTCTGCCTCCAGTAATACAGCTCATATGCCTGCTGTCAATTGATGTTACCCACCTTGGCGTCCTTTCCCTAGTATCCTTGGAGAACCGAGGAGCTCAGAAGAGTAGAGAGAGGAAGGGGCAGCGCTGAGAAGTGTTTGAGTCCCAGTGTCCTTGAATGGCTCCCATTGGATCTGGAGGGAGAAGCTGACAGCCTGGCTCTTAATCTTGCTCCTGCAGCAGTGTTTGGCGGTTGGCCAGCTGTGGAGAGTGAATCACTGAGGCCAATACAGACTTTCAGCCTTCTTGCAAAAGCTTTTAAACAGTTTTCTGTTTGATATGCACCAGATAAGGCATGGGCTCCTGCTTGCCTGCAGCTCTTCGGGTTTCTAACTCTGACTTGAGATCACTTTAGGAAAAATGACTTGTAAAATGACTTCCAAACTTAGTTTCTTTGTTACTTTTATATTAAATTTGCTATACTACTGTATTTTCCTCCCTGCCAGGAGGGAAATTTACTCTGTAATGTGATAGCCAGCTGTGATATTTTGCTTCCTACCTCACTGCAAGTTTTAAGGCTCCTGCTTTCCACACTCGGCCTGACAGGGAACCGCGAGACAGCAAATGCTTCATGGCTGGTTTGGTTTCACAGTACCAGCAAGAGTAAAGCTGCAGTTTCCACTGTAAAACAAAGGTGCTTCGAAACCACGCAGAGAAAAAGCGCCCTGAGGAACAGAGATGCCTGTTATGCGCGGTGGTGGAAAACAGCTGCTGGTTTCAGGTTCTCAGTGTGTTTTAAATGTGGTGAGGGTGTACCGGTGAGTGGCTGGGCTTCTTGTGGGTCATTTGCTCGTGTGCCAAAGGAGCGATTGCGCTGCCGGTATCTGCTGCTAGCACAAAACGAAGGCAGCTCTCTGACAGACTTTGGAGCTAGGAGGTAATTTCATACGGAAAGGCTAAACAGGCTTAGCTCACAGAAAGTCGTAGGAGGGGAAGAGACACACAAAAACCAAACAGGGAAGGGAAGGAAAAAGAGGGAGAAAAGCACAACAGGAAAAATCTTTATTCCCCAGATTTTATGAGCCCTCATGGATTTTGTGGCAGAGAAGCCAGCGTCATTTTAGGAATGTGTAACTTTGATCTTTGTCCCACCCATACGCTAGCATTTCCAAGCTGATGGCGGGGCAGAATTGGCTCCTATGTAAGATCACGTTCTCTTGGCCTTTTAGGTGATGACAACTGTCTCCTTTGACCGCGGTATGTCAATGTTAAAGGAAAAAAAATACATTTCTTATTTTATTATTCTTTGTAAGCCAGCAGCATCAAAGGAACAGGCTGCCCTCACTGCTCTCACAGCTGCTGCCTGTGTCTGTGCTGTATATATGCTAAATTAATTGGAAAAACAGGGACAAAAAGGCATTTAGTTCGGGTCAACCAGTTGGACTAGAGCAAATGCATGACAGGCTTAATCATTGTCTTTTGCCAAAGAGCAGGTTGGCAAGGGCAGGCTCTCCAACCCTTTCTGATGAAATTTGGACTTTTTCCAGTGCTTTTGGAGGCAGGATGCTCTGAGAGAAACATCTCCACACAGAGCCCAGACGCTGTCATATCGATGAAGTGGGATGTTGGGGAGGGTTACAGCAGGTTATTTGTCTTTTGTCAGCTGAGAACTCAACTTTCAGCCTTGGTTCATCACAGCTTCATATACATAGCCTGAGAAGGCACCACAGCTCTCCCTTCACAAGAATGAGGTAGTTAATTCATGTGGTCTTGTTAAAGGCATCGGTCTGTGGTGCCGTGCTAATAGCAAACATATGCAGCAGTCTTTCTTCCTTTGCCACCAAGTTTTCTGCATCTTTCATGGGAAGGGACGTCAACAAAAAAATGCTCCAAAGGACCCAGCTGTCTTACTGACTTACAAAGTTTGGGTCTTTGGAAATGACTTCTGTACGAAAGTGCCATCTTGCACTTTCAGAAAGAGTGAGCTGGCAAATGGAGAGGGCGCAGTGTAGCTCCTAAAACTCTTTTTCCAACAGCCATGTAGTTTTGGAGGTGTAAATTCAGCACCCCAGTATGTTTTTCCGTACTGCAGCAAGAATTAATATGTGGTATACAGGCTGCATATTTCACCCTGATTAAAGTGATTTTCTGCTGAACTCCATGGGGAAAGGGTATTGAGGGATGTAAAGATTAAACCAAATACAAACTCATGTTAAAATTGATCAGAGAAATGTTGCTAGTAATGGGTACAGAGAATTAATTTCCTATACTTTTTCTTTCCAGGCAGCTGACTTCAGTGGAGGTTATTATATGTGCAACCCAGCTGTTATTCTTCAGGAAATTAGTCTGTTACCTTTACAGTATTTTACCTTATTGTATTGATAACCTGGCTGGTTTTTGTTTGTTTTTCGTTGTTTTTTCCTCCAGGCCTTCTGCCTTATCTAGTAGCCCGACATACTCAGAGCTTCCGTTCCTTAGAATTTCCCCTCACAGAAATCCTGCTGCAACATCAGAGTCTCCCTTCAGCACCCCTCACCCATACATCAACCCCTACATGGACTACATCAGGTCCCTGCACAGCAGCCCATCCCTCTCCATGATCTCGGCAGCCCGCGGACTCAGCCCAACAGACGGTGGGTTAAGACAGGCTTCCTGTTTTCTGTCATGGTAGCAACTTCAGTTATATTAATCTTGTCAACATTTTTTCCCCTTGTTCAAAGCAGCTTCAGCAGGTTTGTCAGACATATTCATTATGTCATAAATGTTTCAATACTTCATCAGCCGATCATGGCTCATTTGTACATCTCACAAATGTTGAAACTTCAGGGAGAAGGAAAAAAAAAAAGGCCTGCCTCATTCAAAATTTAAGCTGGAAGGTGGTGTGTGCCTTGTGATATCTTTTGTTTGTGGAGCTGACCCATGGTCTGATTCCGATCTCTCGAGAAATCCACTGAATTGAGCCAGATTCTTCATCAGACAGTATAACCAGGGAGATCTTCAGGTGTGAAAGGCTTGTTAATTAAAATAGTGTTTTCCAATCATGTAAAGCATGCACTGACTTGTTACATTCAGTCAATAGCTCAGTTAAAGTTACGTGGAATTCTGTCAGTTTACCCTATCCAACGATCTGGCCAAATGCAGTGATGCTGATGCAGAAGTGGTGGCTGATGATCAGGACTTGCCCCTTTAGTTTAAGTGGTGGGCAGTATCCATGAAATATCGATGTTGTAGGTTTGGTGTGACCGTGACTACTATTTTCCAGGTTATGTGGGTTGAAGTGAACTCCTGCGGTCACTCTTGTGGTTACTCTGGCACATTTCCTATTCATTTCAATGGGAAATTTGCTGAAGTGAGCAATGAATAGACTTGCAAAATGGCTCAGGCTTGTTAGCAGTAGCTTTTTCAATAACAGAGCAAGCAGTCTGACATTTCAATATTGTAGCACTTGCTGAAGAGAGCTAAATTATAACATGCTCGTAAACAAATACAGAATGAAGATAATTAATTGTTATTTTACCTATGAGAAAAATCTTCCCAGTGTGTGCAGAAACTTACCAAACAGAGTTAAACTGCCTTTAGCTGAATTTGAAAAATGAGCGGTGCGCCCTATCCAAACGGATAACTAATTAATCCTCACTTATACGACCATATACCTTTACAGTTAATCCATTAGTTATGGGCACATATTCTTATGAGAATTAATTTTAATGACCTATTGTCAGTCAAGGTATATGACATGCACATAGGGCTTTCCTAGCAGCACTTGGGATGTTGTATGACTCCTTCCTAATTCTCCTCTTTTTATTTTAGTCAAAGTATTTTAAAAAAATGCTTTGAAGGATCAATTTGAATTCTCAGAAATACATATTTTGACCAGGTATCTTTGGAACTTTTGATGTAGGATAGACATGGTAGAGCTATAATGTAATGGCCTAACTTGAGAGAACTCTTCTCTCTGCTGAAGCTAATATGCAGAACACTTTATTGTATTTTCTTCAATAATCTTCAGCTCACATTCCTGAAGAATGTCATTTATGCTTAAGGTTGCACATATGGTTGTCCAGTTGCACATATAAAGAAAGGAGGGAAGGAAACGACCTATCACACAACCATAGGAAATTAACTCCTGTACATTCTTGGTTTCTGGTACTCAGCGCTGAATTCCCTTGCATAGGTGTAGGGACATAGTGTTGCCTGAGATAAACTGGGGTATCTACGCCAGCACCCAACTGACGCTTCAGAAGGGCAGAGATCTCCTAGAGGTGCTTTGCCATTTTCATGAGGGCAGTGGTAATCTCTCTGAAGCTCTAGGATGTCTCAGACTAGAATTTGGTTCTGGATTCTGGCACCTAAATTTAGGTCTCTGCAGTATAAAAATCTGACCGTGATCTTGGTGTGCTGTTTTGCCATTATAGTCCAGTGAGTTCTATGTAGTGCAGTCAGTGGAGCCTTGCAGAACAACTCGCTTCACCCACATACAGGCACTTGGATGTTAGCAGCTGAGTCTAGAGCTCCATTGTAACTACGATGGTGCTAAGATTCTTCTGTCCACAATGCAGGTGCTTGGTGTCAATTCAGCTTTGTGTAATACCTTGCCTCAACTCCAGCTGCCACCTCAGAAGGGCAATTTTCTCCTCTAAGGCCTGTCTCATACCTGCCATCCTTGTGTACCTGCCATGCCTCGGATACCTATGGGCTTTCAGATGGCATGAGACACTCAGGTGGGGATGACGCGGTGGACTATGTCTTAACGATCACCCCCTGAGCTTTGATCCCTTAGCCTTTCCTAAGTACAAGCTAAACTTACTAACTTCAGCGTCTTTCTTTGGTTTTTAAATAAATACACGTTACTTCACATTTTCTCTAGGCTCACAACTCATCTTTGGTTAGTTCCACACACAGTCCAGGTGTTGTGCAGCTCCTCATGCAAATGCAGTAACTTGATTGAGGCACTGGAGATACTTCAGAAAAACATCACGTGTGTTGAAAAGTGGTTAAATTTGTTCTCTGGAGTCCATAGTTCGTCACATGATCAGTCAGGTATAGAATGAGATGTTTTTTTCAGGTGTAGGTTTCTGAGATCAGATAGTCCAAGTCTTGGGCACTACTGGTATGCAAATAAAAATCCCCTGTGATTTAAAGGGGATACCTGCACAGAATGTACTAATAACATAATGGACACCATGGCTTAAGTCACATGGCATTTGAACCATGAAAAGTTGAAAGTCATTATTGTTCTGCTGGAAGTCATAGTGAGATTTCTCTTGCTGCCCTAATTGCTTTAGGCCAGTTAAATAATTAGGTCAGTGTACTATTGGGCTCAGTCTGTTGACTCAGAGATCTGGGATGGCCAGGAGCCAAAACAGTCTGGAACATAACGACGCGCAGTTTCGTGTTCGCTGCAGTTCTCACCAGCTGTAATTAACGACTGCTCAGCCGCAGAATGGTAGAGCGTCTTCTGCCTGGTCGCTTCACCTTACCCCGCAGAACCGATGGGCCGGCAGTGGCCAAGGACTCCTCTGAGTAACACAGAGCGTTCAGGGCAGGGGTAGGGACTGAGTTGGTGTGCGTGCAGAGCAGAGTGCTCAGACGAAGCTTAGCAGTGCCCACAGTGCAGAAGCAAATGCCTCTCCCTGGAAAAAAAGCAGGAGCAAAGCTGAAGCTACTCAGGAATAAACAGGAGAAAATTGAGGGCTGCGGACCTTCCCATTTACCCTTCATTTACCCTTCATGCAATACATCATTTAGTAGGTTAATTTTTTATGTTTGAAGAAGTTAGTAAGGAATGATCTTTAAAGAGCATCAGAGCATTTCTCAGCATATGGAACATTTAGTAACGCAATTATGCGCTCGCTATGTTTCTTTACAGCAGTTAGTTTTACAGTTCGCAGCCAATGTTATTGTTAGTTAACCCAGACACTTATGTCACAAAGCTCAGGAAGTATCTTAAGTGTGTCTGGAAAGATACAATGATTGCCCACTACTGTAAAACTCTTAAAATTAGTGATTCAGTGTGAACTACCCCTCTTTTAAAATCTGATCTGAATATTTTTCTTGCCATTTCACAGAAAGGGGCGGTGGCTGAAGGAGATTATATTTAATTGAGAAATCAATTTGTAAATTGGAAAAAATACCCCCAACCTTTAATTTTTCTCAGCTCATTTTTTATGCCATTCCTGTTTAATGTACTTTTATTTTTGTGAGCCTTTCCTGAAATTGGTTATATTTAACATTATAACTTCAAAAGCACATTCTTCCTTTTCTTTGGTAAAATTAAGGACAGATTATACACTTCAGAAATCTGTTGCTGAATAAACTTTTCTCCAAACTCCAATGCCATGTTTACCTCCTTTTAGTATAAATAAATTCTTTGCTTCTAAGGTTTGAATTTAGGATCTGATTCTCCAATGTAAGCATGAATCATCCTTTTTAGTAATACTGTGTAAGTAACAATATTCAGGATAAGTTGGTAATTCAGAGAATTTCCACTATAAATTTGGCTTCCATTCAAGATCGCTGGGATCAAAAAAAAATATGGAAGAATAGAAAAATAATCTGTTGGGATGTAGCCCATTAACCTAAGGAACTTGAAGTCTTTTAGGCAAATTTACATACCATCTTCTGGTGAGCAGAATGTAAGGAGATTTTAACTCTCTTTCAAGTGGGGAGAAGTGGAGAGCAGAGAGGAAGGCTGCTCACCTCAAGTCACAGTCAGCATCAAGGAGATGGACCCCAGCTTATTTTATGATGACCCTCTACTTACTGCAGCATCTGAACCCTGCTGAGATGAGATTATATTAAAATTATGTGGATTTTTGTGTTCGTCCAGAGTTGCCCCTTAGTTGTTGGCGTGCTTGAAAAATGCAGGGGACAAAAGCTTGCATATTATTTTTACAAGAGAGAAAGGCCATTATTAGAAAATTTTGACAGGAGAGAAAAGTCATTATTAGAGAGAGCTGCATTCCTTGTAACCTCGCTGGCAGGATGTCGAGCCTGTCTCGTCTGTGGTTTTGACTCTGCGAACATGCACGTGTGTCAAGTACACTTAGGTCTGGGATGGCCACATTCATTGACTTCAGTCTGTCCTCGCATTAAAAAATGCCCCTGTGGTGTTCATGGACAACTACTGTTTGTCCTCAAAACGTGCTTTGTCCTTTTTTACTCCTAAACGTACACACAAGCTACCACTGTGAGTGAAAATCTTCTCGTCCTCTAAGCAGAGACTCCAGAAACTTGGATGTTTGTGGAAGTTCAGCCACACTGTAACCGTAGAGACTGAGTCCTTTGGGCAGGGGATGAGGTAAATGGGAATAAAGGTCTAGAAAGGTTTTTCTGCTTTTTTATGTCACTAAATAAATCATCCTAGTTTCCATTGCTGTCAGCCTGTCACTTTTTGAGTCACTTAATAATAATTATAAAAATATGAGCTCACCAAGCTCATTAATATTTTATGTCTTGCTGTTTTTGAATGGTGTCTTTGCAGTATCGCTGGCTGAAATATATTGACCGGTGGTGGCATACTGCAGACGTTGCATTACATTAAAAAATAAACAAGCTGTTTTAATAGCCAGAGTAACCAGCAATGTGATAAAACTTTCCTTCTTGTTCACCTTACGTCATTAATGGTGCTTTTTATGTTGTGTTTTCAGCTCCACATGCTGGCGTCAGTCCAGCTGAATATTATCATCAGATGGCTCTGTTGGCAGGCCAGCGCAGCCCGTACGCAGACATCATTCCTTCAGCTGCCACTGCAGGAGCCGGTGCTCTTCACATGGAGTATCTTCATGCCATGGATAGTAAGTGATGTTTTGTAGAAATGCAGACAGGCCTGCAAAGGGAACCACATGGGTTGTTCCTGATCTGATCCAAAAGGTCTCCAGGCAGATAGAGAAGTGAGAGTCAACATAAACCTCCACATGAGGCTGGAGGGCCAAAGCGTTGATTGCCAAATGTCCAAGAGTTATGTCAAGGCTGAAAGTAAACTTTGAAAGTAAGTAGGAAAAGGAACACGTCTTCTCCTGAAAACAGGTTATAAATTTTATTTCCAGCAGGGCTTAAGTGCTTTTGAAAATGTCCTTTTCTATTCACAATCAGTAACTCATTTTCATCGTTAGGGTGAGTATTTCCCTCTGTTAAGAGCTCTCTGTTAAGAAAAGGTTTACATCTGTTAGGAGAGCATGCTCCCCTCTGCTTCAGAGTGTTGGCCACACTTGTGTATCAACATGCTAGCCAAGTTGTGTGGCATAGACTGATCGACTTTGAGGCTTCTTCTAAGTGAAGCAGCTTGCTGAATTCTCAAGGATCCTGACTTGGTTTCCGCTAATATTAAGAGCCTTCTTTACACACTTCAGCATCTTTCAGACCTGTAGTATGTCTCCCTTTCTCTGATGAAGGAGGAAAAGAGATCACCCATTCCAAACTGCTCGCTACTGCTCTTTTTGATCAGCCAGAAGGGATTATGCAGAACACTCCTCTCTAGTCATAAGATGCCTGCGTGCTTTTTGAGACGTACTGTGTTCCTTCCAACAAGGGAAATAAAAGGTAGTGACTGTTGACTCTTGCTTGGTATTACAGAGCAGTACAACAGCATTAGACCACCTTTTTGTTCCACAGCTTTTAATACCTTTGTTAGCATGCGTATTCTTCTTCCCCGCGGTTGGCTGCGTGCCATAGCTGCTGATCTCGAGTGTGGGAGTCTGAAGGTTCACCCCTGGAACGCGTGGGAATGTAGATAGCTACCCCTGCAGAACACATGCCTGCGAGTGTGAAGTAGTTGGCTAGCCAACAACTTTTACAAGAATCCGGCAAAACAGATAGTTGTGGAACTGGGCAGCGAAACTAATTTCATTCTGTTACCTTGATAGCGAAGGATTTTTTACTTCAGTTTCTGTTACCAGTCTCACTGCACTGGTAGCATCCGTAGTAATGTAGCATACCTTGAACCCACTCGGAAACGTAATAAACCCACACAAGTAGTCTGGACTTCAACCAGAAATTAATGTGCAAGCTTCAAGTGCTTGAAAGCTTAATATGATGCTTCCTGATTTGGATTTTGAGGGGAATAGGAATGCATATTAATAATATCTTGATGCGTATTAATGATATCTTGAGGAATGGACAGACTGTTACGCGTGGTTCAGGTAATGTAAATCTGCTGCTATGTTGCAGTTGCAAGGACAAATCCCAGCTTGTATGAATGGACGTGACTTCGTTGAAGTAAAGGGATCACAGAGCCATAAAACAGTTTGGGTTGGAAGGGACCTTTACAGGTCATCTAGTCCAACCCCCCTGCAATGAGGAGGTGTACTTTATGCTTCTAGTGCTTCTCGTTCCTATTGGGAGAGAGTTTCTGAATGCATGTAGGTAGCAGTACCAAACCACACGTTTGGATGCAGACTTGATTGAAAGGCTCTGTTCTGTCTACGGAAAGATAGATGCTGAGATGTACACCAGAAAACTGAAGAGAAACAGAAGACGTGGCAGTACTCCTACAGATAATGGCATTTGCACATGGAGTTCATGTGTGCTCTAATCTATACCGAATTATAGCTTATGCATCCCAAGAATGTTATCTCTTCTTACTCACGGGAAAATGTTTTGACCTTTGCCCATAACTTCAGCCCATTCATAAAAGGTAACACTAAACACTATCTAATACGGATATTTGCTGTCACCAGCGTTAGCTGCAATGTATTTGAAATGGGCTCTTTAATTTGTTTTGTGTTTGTTTCTAAAAATTAAGATCACACATTTGAGATTCATTATAGCAGCAACTTTTCAATAGGGTTTATTTCAGAGTTAAAGACAGAAAATGTATAGCACTATTATGCAAATGGGTTATTTTTAAACAGTAAACAGAGAATTAGAATAAGAGAGAATCCTAGTAAGGTCACTCAGCTCACCTTCTGTTTTTGATGAGAATGTGTTTAGTCAGGCAATAGCTGCTTTTATCTAAATAGAGTATGAAGTTACCCTTTTACTTTGTAAAAACTAATTAAAACTATCTTAACTTGCATGGGTATAGAGTAAATTAATTGTCATTAAGTAGGAATCTGAATGTCCTATCATTCATCATGCTAAAGAAAACCCCTTTCTTCTTTGTCAGAATTTTAGATTAGAAACGAGAACAAAACAATTAGCAGGAATCTGATATTAAGACTTTTTTAAAAAAAGCAATAAGAATGCCCATGTTTGTGTTTAACAACAAAATGCAGTGATCAATGCAAAGCAGTGCCATTTGTTTGGCTCGTTCTTCTTAAGGGTTTGTACAGTCATCTTAAAAAGTACTCTTTCGCCTTTGCCCAGTCTTGTCAAGGGAAACAGAAGAGAGATTGGTAGTTTCCCTCATTATCTGCTATCAAATTCTGAGCAAGCTGACTCAACTCACTCAAAGGCTGCTGCTCATTTATTCCACACAACCACCAAACAGATACAAGCAAGACATTGTTCTTCTTTTGTGAATCAAGCCTATCTCTTAATTGTGCGTTTGTGTGGCTTCTAGCACAGCAATTTGGTATCTCTGCCCTCTCCTGTAGTACAAGTAGTAATTCCAACACCAGCGTGCGCTGGGCACAAAAGCATGTTAGATACAGCTTGTGCAGTTTGGGGCCTTTTGTTTTGCTCTGTGGTGCTGGCAAACTGATTTCAAAATGGGGATGGTGCAAGTGGGAGAGCATTAATCAGAAAGTTAAGTCTTGCCTGAAGAGCATTAGACTTCTTGAAAGCTCTCAACTTCACTGTCTGTGAACTGTCCAATATATTGGGGAAGAATAGGGCCGAGATTTTGTATGCTTGAAGATCATCCTGTCCTGTATAACATGAAAAGTGGACCAGAGTTTTCTTTGCTGCTACAAAGCTTTCCAGAGTTTTGTTGCCCAGAATCCCTGACCAAGTCTTCCTGTCTTCTTGCTTCATCTAAAGGGGTCAGATGTGCCACCTTTAAGTATAACATCAAAGTAACTTAGGAGGGGGCTGGATGAGCAAAGTATCTACAGTAGCAACAACTGAAATTCCTTGCTGTCTCTGTAAAGATACTGTATGCCAAAACTGTCTTACAAGCCCTTTAAAGTAATTCCAAAAATTATAGCCTTTTGGATTTGGTACCTGCGTTTTTCACTTGGGGAGTGTTTTACTCTGCCTTTGAATAGTGTTGCGTGGAAGGCAGGCGTGTTCCCTGAGCTTTCTAGAATCACCCTGAGAGTATGAATATCCTCACTCTGATTAACTTTTGCCTATGTTTACTCAGAATGGGACGTTTTTCTTCTTCAAAGGTGTTTAGTATTGACCGACCTCTTTTAGCGTTAGAGATGCTGATAGCAGCCCAGCTGATGGAAAGAATTAGGCCCGCCAGAAGAGATAAGCCGATGTGAGAAGCCGTGGACTGGGTTCGATTTCTGATTTGCAGACACAGTTAGAGAATGAGGGTGGAGTAGCGAGGACACTCCTTTTCTTCTCATACCGGTGGCAGATTTACTGTTTTGAAAACTATGACAAGCTTTCATGACATGAAAAGAAAGTTTACACATCTGTGAGCAGAAAGCAGAAAGAAAAGAAAGAAAAAAGGTTTAAATTAGTAAAAAAAAAAAACCCCAAACTTTCCATGTTCACAGCCTTCAACAAAAACTAGTGCCTGAGACAGGTTCAAAGGGATGGAATAAAAAAGGTTTGATGAAGTTTGATTTAAAGGGATGGAATAAATGATACATGTCTGAAGATTGCCTTATAAATGATTAAGCAATGTTAAAAACTTCAACTCAGAAATCAAATTCATGCGCAAATTTGCTGGATGGCATAATCCATTTTTGAAATTTATGATGGAGATAGATATGTGTTATTTTAGAATTGATCTTCACCCTGGGAATAAGATCTTTTCTTCTGACACCTGCTGGATTTTTTGTCGGCACACTCAAGTCTTTACTATCAACTACTGACTGTTCATGGTATAACATCTACTCCAAAAAGGTGACATTGCTAAACAAATCTTTGCTGTCAGCTTCCATTTTTATGCTTTGCCAAAGCTGATGTTTTTTTTTTTTCCAGCACTTGTACAGAGGTAAATGGATTTTTAGTGAAATCAGTGCTCCTGCATTTTTTGGTTTTAGAGCATTATTGAATAGAGAATGTAATGCTCTGGTGGGAGGATACTGTGAGCGGATGAACATCTCAGATTGCTAAATAAATAGTGAAGTGTTTGTTTTTAAAATAAATGCCTGGGCACTGACAAATTGTGACCTATTCCTTTTTATAGTAACGTACTAACTAAGACAGATGTTACGCTAAATGAATGGTTTAGCAAATGTCCTGCAGTGTAGCAAGCAGTCAACTCATGCCTGAGACATTTTAGGCATGTGAAACCTAATTAAACCATGAAGATCTGAAAAAACAGTAATTCCATTTAATTGTATTTTCAATTCTGAAAGTCATGGCCTCCCTTGAAGTGAATCCCCCTCTCCTGTGGTCAGACTCTGTAGAGCTCTTGCCTGCCCTCAGCCACTGGCTCCCACTGTGAGGCAGAAATACTCTATTTTTGCAGGAGACTGGTGGCTCTTAGGAGGGAAGTTGTTCCAGCTCCAGGTAGACGGCAGGAACTGCCACATTCCCAGATCTAGCTGGTGCCTGAAACAGGCACTGCCTGGAGGAGAAGAGGAAGTCTGAGACTGCTCCGTGGTGTGGCTGAAGCCCAGGCTCTGCCTCTTGCAGTTGGAAGGAATGTCTTTCTCCATCCCTTGCTGCAGATCTGGTGCATCCCCTGCTGCAGAGCGGGGACCAGGATGCCCCGGTAGCAGCTGGCAGGCAAGGGGGAGGTTTAATGAGCAGTGGGCAGAGAGGGGCCTCTTACAAGAGCTGTAACATGACTTAGGCAAGGGGTGGGGCTCGGTCCAGAAAGGGCAAGGAGGAGGAGGAGGAAGTCATTGCCATTTTTGAGAATATGCAGGGTACTGCAGGGAGTACAGGTTGTCCTCTTCTGTGTTCTGTCGAGGGTGACCATGTTTCTCTCCAAGATTGTAAGAGCTTTGAGCAGTTGTCAGTAGTGCTTCTTCAGTCCTCTCAGAGCTGCGAGCTGGAATACCGATGATTCCGCTTGGGCAGTTGTGGCACGGGAAGTAAATGGTATCTGATCGCAGAAGCAGCAAAACACAACTGTCAACTCCTGCTTTTATTGCCCAGTCTAGCTTCAGAGGAGGGGTGTTCGGGTGCTAGTGTTCTTAACAACTGTTCCGCTTTTTCGATCAAACCTATGCACCTCCTCTGTAGTTAGCATCAGTAGCCATCAGTCCGTGATTAGCAGGCTTGTAATGAATTTCTCAAATATCCCTTTGTTCAAAACCGGACTTCATATCCTTAAGTAATTTTTTGAAAGTGTTTCTCCTGGATATCACATCTGAAACTGTTCATACATGACCATCAGTAGCACACAGTGACTCAGCTGTAAATACAGAATTTAACTTGCTTATCAAAAGAGAGGGAGCTGTGCTTGTCCCCTCTGAGCATCTCTGCTTCCTTCTTGCTGACATGAAGTCCGTGCCCATCAGTTTGAGGAAAACAGAGGGTTCATCATTATGTTCACATGACTGCAAACTGCTGCTGTCACGCAGAGCACAGCACTGGGGTGGCTGGTAGAATCACATGCTACTGAGCTACTGAGTGCTTGAGTAACATCTCATGTTGCTGGTCAGCCAGTGTCTAGCAGGTCTTCCTTGTCTCCTTCACTTGTTTAACCAGAAACACCTGAACTTAGCTATTCCCTGGTAAAACCACAATAACAGAGTTTATTCGCCTATAAAGCACTTGGATTGTATCCTTAGCTGAGGCAAATTGCATTACCATTACTGACTTCAGAGGTGGTGTTCTTATTCATGCTGGCCAAATAGTCAGCAGAGGAGAGTTGTGGATGAAAGATTGCAGTGTAAAGTATTACTATTTTTGTTTCGCCATGGTGTGTATCTTGTATGCTCTTATTAAATATGTTGCAGCTTCTTATAGCTGCTGATCATTGTTGGGTTTTATTTTAGCACAAATAAAAGATCTCCACCTTTGAAAGGCACAAAGCACAGCACTAATAAAATATCAAGCAGACACCATACAATAGCAAGCTCATAAAAAGGAGATTACATAAAATAACATGTAGTAGCTTTTAGGAAGAAATAAATGGCTATGCCTAAGTTTTAAATGATGACTCAAGAGCATGAATATTCATTGAAAGACTGAAGCAGTATTGTGGAGGCAGAGCACAAAGGAAAAACAGTCTGTATAAGCAGGTGCCAGAGAGTATTGACACTCATGTTGGCTAGTTGAGGCAAATTTAAGCACGGCTTAGAAGAAGGACTATAGACGGACATCTGATCATACAGTCACAGCAGCAATAAATTGGCAGCTTTTAATACCAGGTTAAAATCTCGGATAGCACACACAGAAAGAAGGACAACCCGCTCCGGTGCGTAAGGGAAACGTAATGGCAGAGTCTAGTCCAGCTCTGTCCTTGAGGTGAGTTTATTTGGGCTCTTCTTGTTAATATTAGGCACGTAAGCTTAAACACCATGCTGAAAAATGGTCTTGGGCACCAAGACATAAGCAAGAATGAGGAAAGACAGACCTATAACCAAGACCTGCATGACTCTGGACATCAGGATCCTTCGGAGTCAGTCCTTCACTACAGGTTAAAGGGATTAAAAAGGTAGAAGCAGCAATACTGTTAAAGGGAATAGTTCAGTACACAGTGGGAAAGCTAGTTCTCTCCTTGATCTCAGCCGAGATTGAAAATAATTTATTAAGCGGAAGAAATGTAGGGTGATACCTCTTCCGTCAGTATTGCGGAGAGTTGGGATGATGTGGTGAAACAGACCAGAATAGAGACAGATTTTCAGAGGAGTACAGAAAACTTAGAAATGTAATATGTGTTTATTTAAATGTATCTGTATGGCTGCCTTCTCTTGGCTGCTTTGAAAAACTTGATCTCTAAAGAAATTTGGCAATTGTAGGTCCTTGTACTCCCTAGCACAAGAATATTATGGGATCCTGGACAAATTCAAATAAAGCCTACTCTTTCTCAGCCTAATGCCGTGAATGTCAATTTGACTTCTGCTATCAGAAGTTGGCCTTCATAGTCTTTTTCAGTACCGATTTTTAGTTTTGCATCAAGTATCGACCAGGCAGAATTATGGTCAACAAAGGAAAAGCTGCATCTTCCTTTCTACACTGTATTTTACAAGTTTAGCGTTGGCTGTACGTATTAGTGATGTGGATTTGGATTTGCTGCAAGCCCAGATCTGAACCACTGTCTCATTGCTCATGGTTGAATTAATGATGTGAATGTCTAAGAAGCCATCCGATTCATAAATCACCAGAAATGAGGGGATAACTCATAAAAGGCTTTTCCTTTTGTTTAGCAATTTATCATTTTGCTTGCACATTAATAAACAGAGCTCCCCTGAGGTAAGCCACAGGAAGATAGATTTTTCTTCCTAATTTTCCTCAATCATAGCCAGTAGATCACAGGTGGAGAGAGTGGGCTTGTCACAGCGTGTTGGTGTCTTGTGACTCCCTGTACCCATCACTGATAACAAATAAATGCGATTAAGTACCCTGGTGGATAATTATTTGTGTTTACATAACAGGCGCCAGGTTTCCGAGTCCGAGATTGTCAGCTAGACCAAGCCGAAAGCGTACGTTGTCCATATCCCCCCTATCTGATCACAGCTTTGACCTTCAGACCATGATACGGACATCTCCAAACTCCTTGGTCACAATTCTCAATAATTCTCGTAGCAGTTCCTCAGCCAGTGGTTCTTATGGCCACTTATCTGCAAGTGCAATAAGGTAAGACTAGCTTTTTCTACCCATATTGTATATTCTTCTTTATGTGTCATACGCACACGCACGTGACTGTATTACCCACATCTTTAACTGTTGTTTTGTGAATAAGTGAGTTTGGCAGTTTCTCTAATGTACATTCACAGAAGCTTAATTTAAGGTACAAAATACTTCTTTTTTCTTGCTCAGAAAGGTAACCACAAAGGACTTTTTGGAATATTATTGTCCAGTACAGGTAATACTCCCTCTGACCAGCAGTAGCGGTGTGTGTATGTGTGCTCAGGAGTCTCTTTTCAGAGAAGCTGCTCTAGGATAGGTTTGTGAATTAAGCCACTTGGGTTTTTCTGGCCATGGATCTAACGAGCGGTGAAATGTTCCTACATTACAGTCATCAGAGAGTAAAACACAGACTCATGGTACTGTTCAATTAAAATGTTTGGCTAGAACTTCTTGATATTAATCTCCAAGGGGTTTTTTTGTATTTTAGTTGTATATTGAAAGAATAGACTTTCTGTGGCTAAATCATCTCCCTTTTTTGTGCCAAGGAAGCACTGTTATTATCCACTATCATCAGAAATGCTGTCATTTTCACTTGGCTGTTCCACTTTTGTGTGCAAGCAAAAAGCCAAAAATGGAGTTCTGGAGTTAGAAGAGCAGAACAAAGAGGTGGGCACAAGTTGTGTGGGAAAGGGAAGCAAACAGGGCACAGGGAGAAGAAACATAAGCAAGAACGTCTTAAAAAGAGAGTGGAAGAAAATTAAGAGAAGCACCAGGAAAAATGAAGATGCAACTGCAGAACATTCTTGTATTTGTGATATTGCTATATGTTAACTGAGAAAAGCTCTTTGGATATTAAAAAGAAAATCTCCCACCTCTCCAAAGTCTCAGAAAATACTGGATTTGCATTTATGGCACTCAGAGAAAGAGAACTGCTGGTCCCTGCCTTAAAAGCAGCCTCCACCTTTTATTTGCAGTGAGGCAAAGGTGCAAGTCCCCTCAGCAGTTTCTCGAGATCTAAAAGACCCATTTTTGGCAAGGCTCAAACATACCTCTCCAGCAGAAGTGGTACACTTAATACTTCAAAAACTAGCTATGGGGATTTACACTTTTGGAGAAAATGGGGCATGCAACTGGTGTGTTAGAAACCGTGAGCCTGCCAGGCTTTGAAAGTGACAGCACTGTAAATATTTGGTGTTAGTATAAGTGCTGTTGGGGTTTTTTAAATAGTTCTTTTAAATAGTCGTGCTTCATAGCTCTGATGTACTTGAATAGCTGTATAGTATTTCCCAGGTATGATATCATAGCTCTGCACTACAGCTCTGCAGTCTGAGTAACCACGATCACAATTCCAAGGCTCCATAATACGGAATATGATTGATGTCAATAGCTGGCAGCAGTTTTGGACCACATCTGTTAAATGCATGTGCTACATGGATGTGTGCTATCCCCACTGACATTAAGATGGAATGGCACATCAATTACTAACCTCCTTTTCCATTGCTAGTAACTTTGGTAAAGCAAATAGTGCATGGAAGTTGGCATAGTCTCTACAATGGAGTAAGTCTTCCATCCTTTCATTCTTCCTCCACAGCTGGAAGTGGTTGGTATGTTTTTGACACATAGAATCACAAACCTAAGGGCCAAAGACGGAGTCAGATGAGTAGTTGTGAAACTGGAATGAGTTACGGGCAGAGGCTGAGTAAGGATGCTGAGGAGTAGAGCGATGAGTCGTGTAAACTGGTGTCGCTGAAGGACGCGAGGCTTGTGTGACTGAGCCTGTGGCTGACCGAAGTTTTCAGCGCTTCCTGGTCATACTTTCCAGGAATGCATAATCCAAAATTTCACATAATTCCTTTTCTTTTGGAAAGAGTATGCCTGTTCACCATGAACAGTTGGAAATGCACATCTCCGTTCTTCCTGGTGAAAAGGAGGGAAAGGGAGAGCTAGTTCTTTTTTCAGCTTTGCAACTCATGTCTGATGATGCCCTTTAACTTCTCCCATGTGAACCTGTTTTTAAGAATTACACAAAAATAAATAGTGACGTAAGGTATTAAGCCCAAGCCACGTTTCATAGCTTTAATGAATTCCAAGAGTAAATAGCAACAAGACTCAGTAAAACTTAATTTATTGCAACCCACTGTCTTGTAAATAATGCATTCAGCACAAGGACTGCTGCACTGAATCAAACCATAGGTTCATCCCATTTAATATCGTGTCCTCCACACTAATCAAAGTGTAGGAAAAACTTTTCCTCAAATAAAATCTAGTTTCTGGAAACTTCCAGGTAGATCTCATAGTGTTGCTACAAGAAATGGTACAATTCAGCAGGCTACTGAATGGAATTGCAAGACCTGAAGGATTTGTGTTTTAGGCAGTATCAGCAGGGTTATCTATACTTAACATTACACAGTCCTTGTTTCCAATTGCTTTTAACTTAGTCCAAACAGTTTAAACTTGGCAGCATTTTTCATGACAGATACCTATCTAAAGCTGAGTATTTCCAAAAAGCGTCATCAAAGTTATTAATGTATCAGAATGAAGCTAGGGAAGAAGAGACTTTCCTGTATGAACCAAAAATCTCGTGCTACCTTTTCACTGTGAAGCTAAAATTTGCCAGGAATGTTGACTGCATGCTGTGGATCTAATCTTTGCTGTTCCTGAGAAATTGTCCTGTTCAGCCAAGTGATAAGCTCTTAAGAGGTTTCTATTAGCATGTGTTAAATAGACTGAGCATTCAGCACGTTCTGGTCCAGGGCCCACAGAGAGGAAGGAAAACCTTTCCCTGCAGCTGCAGCCCTGGTTAATCTGGTGCCTCTTTGGGAAGTCTGTGGAGGCTAAGCTGTGTGCCCAGTCATGACTGCCTTGTGAAAAAGAAAGGAGTCTTCAGTGGAGACAGGAGCCCGACAGACCAGGAACTGTCCAGGTTAAGCAAGCTGGGACAAAGTGCTTTTGTATTACACAATGTAGGATTGCACTAGAAGAGGCAAACTAAGCTGCAAAATAAAGCCTGCAGTAGCCGGTCGTTAAGGAGAGTGAAGGTACTGCCCCCTTGTGATTGTGCTTTGATGCCATCTTCAACTGCAGAGTTGCACAGTATTTTTTCCACAGGCCACCACCTGCTTCAGTGCATAGGCTGAACATCCCCTCTGGATCAGTCAGAGCCACAGGACCCTGCCTCACCTGTCCCAGGCAGCTTTAAAGCGCAGGGAGCCTCTTACCTGGTTAGTTGCTGCGTGGAGGGCAAAATCTGCTCTTGCAACACAATCCCTGCCTGATGCTGGGCAGACTGAACTAACTGGAAGTGACCACCAGGCTCGTAACAGTTTCTTTTCTGGAGGACCAGCCTCTACTCGTAATTCTACAGAGGACCTGAATTGCTTGAAGCTACTGACAGCTGTTTTGAACATGTCCTGTGCTGTGTCCTGTTAACTAACCTGGGAGATCTGGTCTCTGTGTCTGAAATTGGGCAACCACAATGAGCAGCACTTTCTACCTTTGGCTTTCTTTGATTGATCTTCCTGTGCAGAATGAGTCTTTCCCCTTCTCCTCAGAGGGAGGTTGAAAGCATTAACGCATCGAGAAGCACTTAGATTATCCAGTGATGAGCACAGTAGAGAAGCTCAGTAGTTATGTATTCACTGATGGTTTAAATACAGTGGAGCGGAATTTATGAGTAATACTCTGTCCAAGGAGAAGAAAAATGCCAGAGGGTCTCTCACTGATGACTGTTGTGCGTCCCATGCACTGAAGGAGTTATGAATCCTGCAGAGGTTGAAAAGGGATGTCTGGTCACCTAGCTGAAAGCTGATGAGTCAGCATACGAAGGTATGGGCAGGTTAGTTCTGGTATGGTTGATTTTGCAGGGTTAAAAAGGTTAAAAGTGCCAATGCAAAGACCAGTGAGGTCCTGGAGATGCTTTCTTAACAAATACAGCACCTCTACAAAACCAGGTTTTGCATTAGCTAAAAAAAAGTACATCCTCTGACAAAAAGATTACATTCACACAGCTTTGCAACATCGGACTTTCTGTATTAGCACTGCGGGCTGCTGAGGATGAAGTCAAATGAAGGGAGCCACGGTTTGGGCTCTGTTTTTACAGAGCTGAGCACAGAAGGGCTCTGGTCCTTGACACAGGTACTGCTGCAGTTCAAATAATAAATAATAATAGTTTAGCACAATCCAGATAGGGCTTGACTTGGCGGGCGCTTTGTCATTGTCAGCTGGCAGCGTAATGCTGTATCCTGACTACTGGCTGAGTACTTGAAAAGAAGATGTCGCTCCTGCTGACAGCTAATAGTGGATCTCCTTTAGCACTCCAGGTAGAGCTTCTACTCTGTGCATTTGAAAACACCTGGTTTAGGTCTCAGCTGGGAGAGATTATGCAGAAAGGAGGTGTATGAAATAGCATCAAATGAGGATAATCCTTCATTTGACATTTACTCATTTGGTTACCTGCCTCAGTCCTGCAGTGCAGCACCCCTGCTATTAATCTTTTGTCAGGATGTACTTAATGTTGTATCTGCTACCTGTGACAATTATTAGACTTTGCACTTCGGTAGCACTTCTTTTGAGAGGCAGCATGGCCTAGAGTGAGTATAGAGGGGGTAATCACTTCCCATGACATTAAGAGTACTGATTCAAAACCTTTACAAAAGATCAGCTGGTCTTTAATAAATTCAGAAGGCTGGGACTTCGTGTTCTGTATGATGTGGATTTCAGAACTTCTGTATTTTTTAGACCCTTAGCAGTGCTGCGATACCAAATTTATAGTCAGTTGTCAGAAAATGAGCTGAATTTCCTGTCAGCTACAAGGCGCTTAAATCAGGAGTTAGTTCCACCTACTACTGTAGACTTTCTGTGGGTCTAGGCAGAAGTAACTGTGAATACACCTTAGCCATCTCATCATGTGTTAAAATTCAGTTTCATGTGAACACGGGAGTCCTTTGGGATCTCCTCCAAGGTTTGAAAGAAACTGAGAAAGCACAGCAGCACTTTTTTTCCCACCAGGTTCTGCCCCTGCTTCCCCGATGTCATCAGAACAGGAAGGAGCAGCTAACATGCTGTGGTTAACTGAGGCCAGATCCTGGCTGTTCTGGCTCCTGTTGCTTTGCTCTGGGCTTATGTGAAGCTGAGCATCAGGGAATGGTGGTGAGAGTACTTTCACAAAGAGCACTAGAAAGGGATAGGCAGGTTTGTAGGGTGAGCTTAGGCAGCAGTGGATTAATACCAGCAAGGAAGACAAGTGTCTGTGTTTCTGCAAGCAGATCTCAATGATAGAAGCTCCTTATATAGAGCATTTCTTGCATAATTAGTCAGTGTCCTCCTCTCTGAACTGCTTTATCTCTAGCAACAAGTCACCATGTAGTAATTTCTCCAGTTTCACTTACCAAACACAGAGAGAAAAGCAAAGAGAAAAATAAAAACAGAGTTAAGATATACAAATGAGGCATGAGGCTGTCACAGAAAATAGTGGAAGTATCTCCAGCAGAGAGCCCAACAGTCTAATTATGCACTGTATAAAAAAGCAAAGAGTATCCTTTATCAGGTTTAAATTAGCCAGTTTTTGACTTTAACAGAATGTCTCATAGTTATAAGACAGAGAGCCCTCATGTTTCCAGTGTTCCCTCTTTATTCAATATTTATATATTCTTATTATGTCTCCTCTTATTCATCTCCTTCCTGAGGCAAATGGTTGTTTTCAGTCTGCTCTTACAGAGTTCTTGCATTGTTGTTTCTGCCGATACTGTCTGAAAGTCTCTTGCTAATACATGCAATAATATTCCAGAAGAGGACCAGCGGTTCAAGTGCACCAGCATGCCCTGTGTTCTGTTTACCATTCCATTTGTCTTAACATGGTTTTGCTGTAGCCTCACACTGATCAAATTTTCCTTCCTCCATTGAATTCTGCACCGAGACAAGCAAATGCATTTGGTGAGTTGGCTCAGCTAATACAGAACCAGCATATGAGTAGTTCAGACTCCCTTCAGTCTTGACATACATCTTGCTATCAGTATTGCTCGCTCATCTAGCATACTTGGCTCTAAAGATAACCTCTTAGCTCATCACCATGCTGCTCAAAATAATTTTGTCATATGCAGATTTCATTGTTTTCATTGCTCAGCTGACGCCCAGATTGCTGACGATTGCGCTAAAAGCAGAAGACCCCATCTGAGAATTTGTATTGTGCTTTTAATAAAAACCAAATGCTTAATTCTTACCCTGGATTTCTCTTTTAGACTGTAAGTTTTAAGTTTGTATATTTATGTAATTAAATCTGTCTAAAGGACACAATCAAATGCTGCTTAATGAAATGAATCTTAAAAAGGAAGTGTTTAGAGTAGAGCAGATAGAACACAGTATTTTCAGCAGTGTTTTGCAAGAAGCTTCTTATGATACGATAAAAAGTGTGTTAATGATGCGAGCAATGCAGGTATTCTGTTGTTTTATCATCGCTTTTACTGGGATCTGCCTAAGTGAGATGCAAAGCTGACTTTGAGTGAAAGCTCTTCTTGCTTTTCTAGTTAATTGTGTGTAATACGTGGTTAAGGAAGGCTTAGTTGCAGTTCAGACTGAGTCAAATTCAGACCAAGAGTGACCCCACTGAGGCAGGTTAGACATGTCACATATGTGCAGCCCAGGCCTTTATTCTCCGTGGTCTTGTACTTTGTATGGTTAAGCTAAAAAAGGGAATATAATGCTTTATCATGCCATAATAGCTTAATTTTATTCAAGCTGTGTGAATGGCAGAGAAGTGCTACAAAGTGAATAAAAATGCAAGTCATCAGTATTACAGAAAGTTGCATCTAATTCAGACTCTGTTGAAATGTAATTGTGCAGCCAGCCTCCTATAGAAAGCTCATACAGATTGTAGAATGGTGACATTCAAGGAGGTGGCTTTGGAGATCACCTGCATCTTGCATTAGTAATTGGTGGGTGTTTTTTCACCACAAATGCACAAAAATGTCTGGATTTCTGCCTTCAGAATGTGTATAATGAAAGAAGTCAAGCAACATAAAGAACACAGGCTGTACAGGCGCACGTTACACGCGCTTGTACATACATACAAGTGTGCTTATGAATGTATCCCTGTAAATGGGTATGTCACAGATCTTGTCCTTCAAAGTCAATTTGAAGCAACTTGCTCCAGACTGGTTCAGTATTATCCAAAGAGTTTAAAATAATTGGACCCAGCGCATTATTAATTCCAGAAAAGTTCTGGGGCTAAGACAAGTGTGCTGGAGTTTAACACTTCATTACTTCATTTTTCAGGCCCTAAAAGCAAGTATTAATTAGCACTTTCCATGTAATTAATGGTAGCAGTTTTAGACACCTAAAAATGCTTAGCCATGAATTTAATTTAAAATTATGTTTGCCAGAAGTGTCGTGAGCCTGCATAGAGGAGCACAGATGAATTACACAAGGTGCTGTTAATACAAAGTCCAGTCAGGATACTAAGGATTCCTGAACAGGAATATCCCAGTGAGAAGGACAAAGCTGTCAGTGCTGTCTGAGCACATAAGGTTAATCAGTGTGGCTCTGTTGCTCTCAGCGAGACTATTCCATTTTCCTCTGGCACAGGGCAATGTATTCATGAAGAAAAATTTCACCTAGCCTAGCAGATAAAACAGAATAGATAATACGGTAAGCTGAAGAGAAAGTACAAACCACAGACTCTGTTAATTTTAAACTGGTAATAGAAAAGTGAAAAAAGAGGCAACAATGTTTGCGAGTTAAGTACAGTTGTAAAATGATGATAATTATTGGATGAAAACTGGGGGGAGAATAGTGTAATATATGCTATACTCTGTTAGATGCAGGATGCACGTTTTTACAAATTCAGTGAGATGACTTGTCTCGAAGTTAGTGGTTTTTAATGAAACGCTTCAGCATTACAAATGCAGAGGGATATTAATGAAACCTAGTCAGTTCTGAAAAATTATTTCAAAGGATTTCAAGTCTCGTACCTGCCTTTAAGATCACACCACGTATCTAGTTTCATAGTCACAGTTTGGTATTGTTTACCCCTGTACTTAAGTGACAAGCCGTAAGAGCAACTGGTGACTTGTCTACATTGTCTACTGAGAGCTCAGTGTTGCCAGATAGGAAGTAGAGGGAAAAGAACAGGATTTACAGCAAAACTCTCCTTTTGTGTTACAAAAATGTTACATATATTGTGAATAAAATGCTCCAAAGAGAAGTGCATTTTGAAAGCCTCCCTTCCTGTGACACCAGTCACTCTTGCAGGTTGTTTCCATCAAGAGGAGAAGTAGATGACGGAGTTGGAAATTTCTTTTTATTCACTCCTGTTTTACAAAGAGTGTACACGAATTCCCTTTTCCACCAACTCAAACATAGGAGACAGTTTTCTTACATGATCTTCCTGGCTTTTTCTCTTCCACATCCTGTCCAGGCAGAACTCATTGGCTTTCTTGCTATTGCACCTCTGTTGGGGCCAGACTACGAGTCTGTCCTGCTGACTGTCCCCAGCTTTCCCCATTTCACTGTGCAGTGTTCCTGGCTGCACATTACACGTGTACATAGTTCCATCAAAATATATACATAAACTTCTATGTAGCAAGATAGCTTATGCAGGCCCTCTCTCAGCACCCATGGCTCAAGTCCCAGCCACGCTTCCATATGTCCCATGTTTTGGACAGTGGCTCCTACATGTCAGTTTAACATGGGATGAATAAAGTTGTTTCTTACATTACTCCTTACAAAAAAAAAAAAAGATCATCTGAGCATGTGAAAAGCAGTATTAAGTCATCATTGTGACTTAATTCAGTTAAGATTGCAATGTCTGTAAGGCCCAGGTTTTAGGACAGCACTTAAGGAGTTGGTGGAGTCAGTCCCTCTTCAGAAGTATTTAGGAGTTGTTAGGGGTGCTTTTCTAAAGAGTGGCTGGGTACTTTTGTAAAACAGGAGAGGTCCTTGTTTGCCCCTTAACAACATTCCTAAAAAAATAAAAAAGGACTTTGAAAATGCAAATCAAAACCTAAAGGTGAAATCCTGGCCTGGTGTGAGGAAAGGATAAAACCTCCACTGAATTCAGTGAGTCCAGGTATTCACCCAGCATTTATTAGTTGGTTTCTCCAGGGAGGAGCACGGAAATTGATCAGAGGTCTGAAAAATTATACCGATGAGTTAAAATAGACTTGACCTATTTTGTCTAGATTAAAGATGAGAAGACTGGACAAGAAAAAGGTATAGTAGTAATTTCGAAAGAGAAGAGAAATGAAGAGACTGCGAAGGCGAAGGTGCATGTTGAGTGCTGGGGAGAATAACAAAGTGCGGGTCTTGAATTGCTGCAGGAAAGGTACAGGATGCAGGATAGGAAAGAAAACTTGAATATGGTGAATGTAACATGACTAAAGATATCCCAAAGAAACAAATCTATCCTTTTGAAATTTAAAAAAGAAGGCAAGTTTTTAAAACTTAAGGAATGTCCCAATGGGTTGAACTAGAGGGTTTAGGTACTATCCAGTCGCACAATCTGCCTCTGAGGGTGCAAGCAGCAGATGCTATTTAAGAAGCACATGAACCCACCTGCTTTCTGACTTTCATTCTCTCTGTGCTCTCCCGGCATCAATGATCATTAGATTAGCGATCCCAAAGCATACATTCTCACTTGTTCCTGTCAGTATTTATGGACCTGCTGTCTTTGGACTTGTCCCATATGAACCTGCTGGCTCTGTCTGCCTCCTGGGCCAGCTGTTCCAGAAGTCCACCAACACTGTTTTAATTCTCTTCAGTTGTTCACCTACAGCTTCCATTGAATGCCCCTTAGATTTCACACTTGAAAAGCTCTTT
>NW_010415643.1:78829-106382 GCF_000710305.1 Buceros rhinoceros silvestris
CCCTAAAACCTTGCAAAGCAGAACCAGAAAGGGGAAAGAACTCAGTTACTTTTGCAAGACTTACTATATGCATCAGACCTTGCAGAACCGTATGTGTTTTGTGGTAAAAGGAAGATATCTTCACAGTTCTTGTGAAGAAAACTATTGTGATATAACAGAACTATCCTCACAGTACTCACAGAACTGGTATCTCCTCAGAATTTGTTGTCAGCCTGTCTCCTTAGCACACCTATGCAGTGTATAGGAAAGAAGGAATTTTTCCCGACTTGAATTCACAGCTGTTTTGCGGTAAATTCCACAGCCGTGACCAGAAACTGGATGACCTTGTTAGTAGGACAGCCACAAAGTAGCCACAGAGTTTGGTTTTGATTATAATGTCTGTTTTTCTTCTTCTTGAAGTCTGTTCCTTAAAATTTGATGTGCTCATGTAATTGCAATGTAGTTCACTGCCCTGCTTTACCTCCAGTGAAGGGAGTTTGAGACTTCGCAGAGGAGGAGAAGAGGAAGAGAGACTGACAGACAGACACCGAAGCCCACAGTATGGAAAAACAAATGGTTTCACTGATGGGCTTTTCTGTCAATGTATATGACTTATTGAATGCTTAAGCAGAAGTATTACACTTTTTTTTCTAACCCTTATCTCCCCTGAAACTCAACAACTAATAGGATAACCTGCATGTAGTTTAGTAGTGGTCTTACGTGCATTCATCTTTATCTTTTTTTCCTTTTCTGCTTTGTTTTACCAAAAAAAAAAAAAAGGCTGTAACAGAAATGCAAATCAGATTCCCTCCAGTGGTGTAGGTTTTCATTTCTCAGTAGATGGATGGAAGAAAAATACTCATAGTTCACTTAACGCTTCTGTGAGTCCAGGTTTTTTCGGGAGTGACTGGTGTTTTGGAAAATGATTGGGGCAGGCATCTTGCAATCTTCTGGCATCCAGATTTTGGAAATGTTGAGCACCCCCTGTCTGAAATGCAGCTCTTTTAAGGTATCCTAAAAGAAACGTGATGCAAATTGAGGCCTTTGAAACCACTCATCGCTTTTGAAGCATTGCTTGTTGGTTTTAGTGGTTCTGGACTCCCAAAATGATTACTTTCAGGTCTCATGAACCACCTCTGGGCATGAACTTTAGACATTACTGAGTGACACCGGTGCCATCGTGTTGCACATTTCTAAGCAGACGTGGCTGGATTGGCTGGGGAAGGCCAGGTGGCACTGCCGCTCACCCTTCCTGCTGCTGCTGGCCTCCTGGCTAGAAGGCAGGTGACCTTGGTGGGGCCAGCAAGAAGGCATATGGCTGCTGGTAAAAGCAGAGGAATCCTGTGGGATCTGAGGGGACTCTGGGCTTCAGGGATTCTTCACACATCCTACATTCAAGAGTTATTGAACAAAGTGCTTTAAAAACTTTGAGAAGGAGGGCAGAAATCCAGGTCTCCCCTTCCCAACAGAGCGCTCCGTGACAGCAACACTGTGAGCTTTGATTTCTTTTTCTACTTTTTGGCCCACAACATCAGCTTTATTGTTGAGCAGCCTGAATGGTTTCTGAAAGGCAGAGAAAGACCTGCCACCTCCTGTTCTCTTCAGATCCTTCTGATCTTTTCAGATCAGAAAAATCATCCAGGCTGCCCTGTTACAGCATCTTGCATGCAAGTGACGTTAAACCCAGCCAGGTCATCTTACCTTAAGAAGAACTCGTCAGAAGCAGCTGGAGAGAATTGTTTGAAGGCAGCTATCATCAGAGCTATTTAAGAAATCACCCTGGTGGCTGAACCGTTGTCGCCATTTCTGAGTACTCCGCTGTGCTGGCTATTCCTCTGCTCCCTCACGATCTCCTTTTCATTTCAGTCTGAGATGTTTGAAGTTTGGAGGTAGCGGGAATGAAGTGCAGGTTGCCAGGCTCCATAGGAAAATCCTAGTAGTTTAGGTTCGACTCTTGCTGCTGAGCACAGGGCAAAAGAAAGATACTGATGAAATGAAGATTTCTCCTTAGCACATCTGTCCAGCTGTGTCTTAATGCATCTACTGCTGTTGTCATTGTTTTCCAGTAAGAGCCACTAGCCAAGATGATGTCTGTCTCCTCTGCCGTACCCTACAAGTCTGCTTGCTTGCAAGCTGGACAAAAGTTGGCCGTGCCTGGCTTAGCATCCTCCCTCTGGAGGATGGTGTTAAAGCAGATGTAGATAAAGAGGACACTTCTATGGGGTAAAATCCGTCCTTTCGATGAAAGCCATTTTTATGTATGTAGGGAGGAGAGTAGCAAATATCCTTACGTAACATTCAGTCACTTGCACTGTACTGGTGTAAGGCGCATCACTGCAGAGCAGTGAGAGTAGCTCCTGTGTGTGTTAAAGCAGAGCTGCTCTTGTCCTTTAGTTAGAAAGGTATTTTGCCATTGGGGTCTATTTGCCATTGGGGAGGCCACTTTTTGGGTCACTCTACATAGCGCTAGAGAAGGCAAAGGAGGGATGCTTGACCAAAAAACCCTCTGCTGATCCAGTGGTCTTTTCCCATCTTTGGAGGGACTGAGTGGAGAATATTGCCAAACTCCAGTAAATGTAAATGAGTTGCATGAAGTGCAAATTGTACGTTTACATCTTCGGGCTCTTACACTCTGCTTCCTACTCGGGGCGAAAGGTTCTTCTTCAGCATCCAAGTTCCTGAGTCTCTAGTCAGTGTTACTTTAACAGCCTCCTACTGAGACAAAAATGTTTTTCAGATCACAGCAGTTCCATCCTGTCCTTTCCGAACTGCTTGGGAGGGATCTCCTGTGCTCTTGCTTTGGATACGTTAAAAAATTAATATCAGATGCAGGTGCTCATGTAATTATAGTCAGAGGAGTGACGGACAGGATCTACATGTCTGAGCTGAGGTCTCTGAGCCACATGTCTTGTGGCTGAATCATAAGTTTGTCTTTTTACGGTGTAGGGGCTGAAGAATATTACCGAAGTTTTGAACCTGGGCTTGCAAAGCTAGGTGGTGGTGTGCATGCTGAAACACCCGGAAAGGAAAAACACCATCCAGTATTTCCAGGGATGCTATGTGCTTGGAGCTCCCAGTGACATCAGTTCACTTATTTTTTTTCTTTTAAACTGTTTCAGCTGGAGGGTGTCAACCACTCACAGAGAAATAAAATGCTTCAACCAAATTGTGTTGTGTTTGTTCATCTTGGTGAATTTGATAGTGTCTTCAGGATGGTGCCGTCTAGTGTTTGAAGTACGTGAGATGAACTCAGGGTGTATATAAGGAAGCAAAAAAAAAAGGCTGGGGTATAGTAAGGAGGCATTGTTTCAGCCTCGTGTATGACATTGTAATTGTATGTTGTTTAATGAACAGACCAGAGTAGTCACACTTAGTAATGTTTGTTCACTAAAAAGGAAAAGGGGTGTTAAATCATTGTGTTCTTTGATGAATGGCTTGTACACTGAAGAATAAATTGAACAAACTGGCATAGAGCTCAGTGAACATGAAATCAGCTATTAGAAGAAAGCTTGTGAACAAATTCTGAGCCTGATATGCATCTTTTGATTAATGTCCTATCAATCATCCGCAGTGGCTACCTTAGCTAAGTCGTGCTGCAATCATTCATGGCTGCTTACGGGAACACTAGCAGCAACTACAGAGCTGCTGTAACTGAATATTATTACTGATTTCTCCCTAACTCTTGCTGTGAACAATTACTGTTTCCACTACATTTCTGCCTTCCTTTATTAGAAAGAATACAATGCAAAATGAAAAGAGAGTTCCTCAAAGACCAGTAAAATTCTCCCAGGGTATTCTTAATGATATTCTGTCCTAAATGGGCAAACTATTGTAATGCAGAGTTCTCACCAAGAATAATAGTAATGTAATCACATTGAAACTGTCTCTTCATGGATTGTAGTCAAATAGACAAAATGTATGGTCAGATTAATGAACACAGAACTTGTATAGAATTATTACTTAAAATGGTTTAAATGATTTTAGGTCTTTTTGTATCACAGTATTTTCAGTTGAGGCATATAACAGCAACAGCAGTTAAGACTCCAGACTGTAAATTTGGATTAAATCCACCCTTTGGCATTAGAAGAAGTCTTGATTCATAAAAAAGTATTATGCTTGCGCCCCTCTCTTTTAAGACCTAATGTTTTAAATTTTTATGGCTCTTTTGAATTGTGGCTGTTTGGTGGTGATTTTTTTAAGGAAAGAAAAAATCAATGAATACACTATTTCGTCTTTTCTTATGATTGTAAGTTACTGGCAAATGTTTACGAGAGAATCTTGTATTCCTATGTGCAAAGATTTAGTTCTACGCTATTTATTTCTTGAGTGTAACACAAAGAATGCTTTGGCACTACCCGCAAAATAGGTCCTTAGATGGCAGTGTAATTTCCTCCAGAGTCACTGTAGTCTGGGAAGTACAGTGAAGTAATGAAGTGATGACAGGTATTAACATGCATAATGGGCTTTAATAGACATTTAATGTTGTTTAACTGGAAGAAGGAGAAGTGCTTTCCCATTGGAATATTTGTGCATTGAAACTCATTGATCACCAATTTCAGAGGGGAAAGGTTAATCCATCAGTTTCTGTAACCAAACGGCACTGATGGAAATTCTTTAGGTGACAGTCTGGATGAACTGAGCTTTCCATCTTTGCAAACAAATGAGTGATATGACAAGCATGGTGTTCAGAACACATTTAACCAATTGATTTTCTCTCCTCTTGTAATAAGATCTAGAGACATATGAAAGAGCGTAGCATGAGCCAAGATTAAAGGAACTGCTTCATACACGCGAACGTAGGGGAACTGCATTATCAATAAAAGTACTATAAAGCATGTAGGCACCCATTCTTTTTCTTTATATAAAGTTTGTTATTGCAATAAATAGCTGTTATTGAACTGCTTGCCTTTTATTTCAGTTTTTCTGGATTTTATTTTGGTTGGCTTTCTGTTGTTTCCTGGTAAATGTTAGGAAAAAATGTTATGTTTTGTTACGGTATCATCTTTGCACTCACTAGTAAATCCAGGCCAACTCTGGGTTTAAAACCAGGGTGTATCATGCTTTGGGGCATGAGCAAGGGTACGAGAGGAAGAGGAGGAGGGAATTCTACTAATGTAAATATATCAAATGTATTTTAAAGGTATCATCTGTTCGGTTCCATACTGTAATGATCCTCATCTTTTCCTCCCTCTTCCCTCCTTTTTCTCACAAATTTAGCCCTGCTCTGAGTTTCACATACCCTCCTACACCAGTATCCCTCCAGCAAATGCATCAGCAAATTATAAGTCGTCAACAAACCTTAGGTTCAGCCTTTGGACACAGCCCTCCACTCATCCATCCTGCTCCAACTTTTCCTACCCAGAGACCTATCCCCGGCATCCCCAGTGTCCTGAACCCTGTCCAGGTCAGCTCTGGACCTTCTGAATCCACGCAGGTGAGAGACAACAAAAGAAACCTTTGCACCTTTGCGTTTAAAAATTAAATGAATGAAATAAATGACATTGTCTCAATGGCAATTTATCACCACTGTCACTGAGACCCTTCGATAACAGTTTTCTTGCAGCTATAGCATTAGTAGTCCCTTTATTATAAATCACAGGAGTGTACGTGCGGTTCCTGATTGGTAGCATGCTTTTTAGTCCTCATAGCTACTCACTGTGCTGCAGCAGCTTCTCATTCCAAACTGTCTCCCCTGGATCTTACAGGAACGTGACAGAGGTGGGGAGTAAGAAAAAGGGGACAAACACATCAAAACACCAGTGGTTTAAAGATTAGCAGCTTCACCTCCAAATGAGGCTGACTGTGATATATATACACAGGGTTGTATTCTTCCCTCCTGACGCAGGGGTGAGTAACTCAGCCTGTGAGCAACAGAGGAACTCAAAAGTGCTGCAGAGGTTTGAATGCTTTTTCTCTGATTTGTGCAAAATTGGACTTGCTGAGTTTGAATTTATCATTTCATTGGTTTAACCAAGGTATATTGCGAAAAGGTGGGGATGTGAATCAGACCCATAATGTGGAGTTTATCGCAGTTCATGGTTTGCCTGTTATTAACTAGTGCTGTTTGTTTCCAGATGACCTGGGATAGGTTATTTATCAGTCCAGGAGCAGTTTATCTCCTGGCCAGCTTTTACAAATGTGGAAGCAGAACGTGCTGCTGTAGGAAGCGTATTGATTTTTTGTGGGGTCCATACAAGTTCAGATATCTCTAAAAGATCTGTGGATTCCTACAAGATCCATTTGCAGGTGTAGGTAATGGTGTTCAGTCTAGCACAGTAAGACAAAAACAAAATTCTGGCCTGTTTATGTCCGCAGTAGTTTTGCTGTTGACTTGGGAGAATCCAGGACTTCATCTAGGATTTTTTGGCTGAATCTTACACCAGTGCTCAGTTTTTCTTCCCATCCACATTTATAATGGGAAGTGCAGTAAAAAGAGCTGAGAACTTGTCTGTAGACATTAAACGCAAAATTTTTCCTCCGAGTGTGGAAAAAATAAGTCTGTTGTGTTTGAATGAGCGCACAGTGATTTTGCTTTTCAGAACTGCCTTTCTGTAGTTGTTATGTGGAAAATCAAGTTCTTCCTACTGCTCCCTGGCCTGACAGAAACAGCATTGGTTTATAACGAGGAATTACATGAAATGCCCTTCATCCTGTTCCCTCCCTGCTCCATTACAAGGTTGAGTGACGCAGATCTTCCACGAGCTAATGCTATGTAATTGAAGCACAATGTAATTGCATATCCAATATAATTAACAGTGTATCTTCTCCAAATAAAGCTGCTGAGCAGATGCTGCATATTTTTGTTTGGAGCTACATATTTATCACAGTCTGATTTTGTCTTCTTTTGGGGGGAAAAAAAACCTGCTTGCAGCAGAATAAACCCACAAGCGAATCTGCTGTGAGCAGCACTGGGGATCCCATGCACAACAAGCGCTCCAAGATAAAGCCCGACGAGGACCTTCCCAGCCCAGGAGCAGGAAGCGTGCAGGTATGGTGGTCAGGTTACGCTCATAAGCTTTTCATCTTGCTGCCAGAGGGAAAATGCACCTTGGCCATAGCATGGGTTTTCAGGCTTCCTGTACTCATACGGCCCTTCCTCTAGCGCACGCACAGGCAGCCTCAGCTCAGGGTAGCAAGGGCGAGCAGCGAGGGGCTGCTGGCGTGCAGGGTCTCGTGCAGAATGAGGGCAGAGAGGAAGGAAGCGGATGGAGAGGCACCTGTGATCAGTCAGAGTGCTCAACCCTCTGTTCACCGTAGAAAACCGAACAGGAGACATTCAGGTCTTTACTGAGGACATGTGTTCTGTTCAGCAAAAATACTTACACCACCTTGGCTGTTACCAGGTCTTAGCCCTGCACGGCGCTGAGGTCTCAGTGTTGGGCTCCAGTCTCATTTGCTGTACTTTCTATACCAGTTAATGCCACTGGTTTTACTAGAGCGACTCCTGATTTACGGTGACTCCAGGGAGATGAGAATCAGAGCCTCGATCTTGTGAGTGAGTCCTTGAAAACAAAGCAGGGGTCTGTCTAAATCCTTCAGCAGGTTTGAAATGGAAAAATAGCACGAGTGCATAATCTGAACCAAATGTTTACACTAGCATCTGCCTCTTACCCTCAACAAATAACAAACTGGGGAGAATGAGGCACCTTGAGGTGGACTGTAAAAAACCAAAATTAAATATTCTCTTTCTGTGCTCACTCCTTCCATGCACAAGTTGTGGGCAAGACCAGGTTAACACGTAGCCTGAGAATTACCAGTCTGCTCTTGGAAAGGTTTTTTAATGTGCAAAACTGTCATAAGATTAACAATGAAAACATACTGTGGATTACTGGGGATCCAGTTTGTGTCTAACACTAAAGTCGAATTCCAGTTCATTCAACTACATTGAGTAAGTGCCTTTTTCCCTAGTGGTGCCTCTGAATAATAAAGGGTAAGTGTACAAATAACAAGCTGCTTAAATATAGGGAGAAGGAAGCCAAGCCTTTATGATTTGCTTTTAATTGAAATGTGAAGAGATTTTTTTAGAAATTCTCTGCAGTGAGTACTGCTGGGGAGGAAAAAATTGTTCTACATCTGTAGCCTGCAGATGGGTTCTGACTTACTGGGCCTGCTTTGGGCTTCTGTATTTTGTAGAATGGAGTAACGTAGTGACCCGAGAGTAAAATAATCACCCCACACACCCCCGTCATCTTTTCTTTTAATGCTGAAGACTTGTACTTTTCTTCCTCCTCACTTCCAGAATTTCCCCTCTCCTCTCCTCACCCCTGTTTTTTCCCTCTCTCCAGGAACAGCCAGAAGGAATGACCCTGGTAAAAGAGGAAGGGGACAAAGATGAAAGTAAACAGGAGCCTGAAGTGGTCTATGAGACAAACTGCCACTGGGAAGGCTGTTCCCGGGAGTTTGACACACAGGAACAGCTAGTGCATGTAAGTTAATGGTATTCAGGAACTGGGTTTTAAAACTACGTGACCTTTTTCATGGGGGTCGGGTTCTCTGACCCTGTGCTGAGTCAAGTTTCTTAGCTAACAGCGCTGCAAACTGGAGAGGGGTTTATGAGTTTCTGAGAATAAAGAAAACTCGAAGCCACAGTGCTTGACCTGTTCAGTCAGCTAAAGCTTAGTGTAAAATTCAATAAAGTCTTCAGTAGAGATTGTAATGGCTCTGATCCTGTAAGCCAGCAAATGCTATTTTGAGTTAGAGACTTTGATAGTTATTGAGTAATAGTAAGCTGGACATGAATTATTATTAACCTTTAGCCAAGTTTGATTTTTTTTTTTCCCCTCAAAGTGACTGTAACAGTAGAAATGAGTGAATTCTTTCCCTTCCCTAAGGGGGGTATCAATTTACTGTTGTGTGTAAACTGCAGGGGGTTATTTGGCTAAACACGTGGAGACTGAGTTATTTCAGTCTTTTTAGCAAAACCAAACTGTATGGTCTTTTTCACGTTACATCAAATATTAGTTATATCTGCCTTGTTTTTTCTTCCTCTCTGCAACCTCTCAAAATAAATTATTTTTACTGTTTTGTCCTATTGTAAACAATAAAATGAACAATAAAAATCTAGAATATAACCTGCCAAGTGCAATCTCCCCCACATTTCCAACCTCCATAGCTAGCAGCACCTCTCTTAGTTACCAGCATCATAGAACATATAAAATATTTGGGGAAAAAAAAAAAAAGGAATTCCTAGTACAGATTGGAGAGGAACATCTTCAGAAAATGGTCCATGTGTCAGAATCAATGTAGAAAACTGTTTAATAATTTCCTGGAGATCATGCAAAAATCTATTGCAAAACGTGGCCAGTAGTACTGAAATAGCGTGTTGAAAAACGTACTTTTCCACCCAAAATAAATAAAACCCCCACGCCATGTATTTCCAAACACTATGTGAAATGGTAAACTGATGCTGCAAAGCTGACCTCAGTAAAGCAATGCCAGCTTTCACTTGCTGGAGTGTGAGAGCCTCTTGGTGTTGAGTTACTCATCAAGATGTATTTTTAGTTTCTTAGTGTTATTGTTAGGTAGTAGTAGTAACAGTAGCCACGACAATAATAAATGAAAGACTATCAAAATCTAAAACAATGACAAAAATGTGACATTTTTAAGAATCCTTTGGATGTACTTAGCACAAAAGATTCCTAACATTTTAACAGGCCAAAATGAAATGTGAAGAGAGACTCCTTTGATGTCACAGTATCTTTTGGGGAGGAAATGCCGGGCAAACGGCTGCTGCGAAGGGTTGGACACTTTTTAAAGATGCAGTGTTGGTCTTGCAATTGATTCTGTGCAAATGGACCAACTGACACCATCTGGGACGCTGCATAGGCACGGTCTTTATATCTGCTAATAATTGTGAGGCTGAAGTATTATGATGCCTGGCAAACCTTTCTCAATATTCAGAAATGATATTTTCATTTCATTCATTTCATACATATCATTCATGATGATAAGTAATTTACACAGAAGTATATGAAATAAAAGAGAAATTCAGAATAAAGGTGCCCTTAGTAATGAAAAAAAAGAAGAGGATTTTTTGACATTTCAGACATAAAAATTAATTGAATTCCACTGTATCTGTAGCTAATAGCTAATGTTTTGTAATTTAAGGTGAATTAAATTGACAGTATGTTAGTTTGGTTGTTTTGGGGTCATTTTAAATGCCTTTGTTGTTTCTGATGTGATTTTTATTTTAATAGCAAATCTGACTGTATTATAAGGGACAGTGCAAGACTTCTCTGAAAAAAGGGTATTTCTTACTTTCTGCATAATGTCAACATATGAAATAGGTTTCTCTAGACATAAAAAACAGGTATAAAAAATGTTTCTGTGACACGAGGAGTTCTTTTTGGCAGGACTCAGGATTCAGATACGTTATGATGGTATTCAAGATTAAAAGGTGCAAGTCCTGACTCGATACCCCGAAGACAATAAAATCATCATCACAACCATCCCAGTAGCGCAAATCACGCTGCAAGAGTCAGCAGACACAGTGATGGGGCCATGGTTTGTGATTTCTTTTGCTGCTCTGACAGAGCCCTGCTGTGGGGACTTGAGCGAGTTATTTCTGTCCAGAATCGCAAAGAGCTTTAGAGATCTAACTCTGTTTGAAAGTCTGGCTCTTCACCCTGGCCTGTCTGTCCCACGTTGTGTCTGCCCTTGATTGCCACAGCCCTCTGATGTACCCCTGCAGAAACCAAGGAGATGAAGTCTGGGTTTCAGTAGGGCTTCACGGGAGGGAAGTCCTGGTTTTGCTTAGGTGTGTGACTGACAGAAAGCATTCAGGCCCTGAGCAGCAGTTTGGTCCTTGAAAATCTCCCCACTGATGTGGCTCATAGATGCCTCCTACCCAAATACAGTGTAGATTTAAATTGCCATAACTGTGCTTACCTCAGAGTCTTTGCACTAAGTGTGTGTGTGTGTGTGTGCACCCGAACTAGGCACAGGCAGAGGATGAGTCTCGGCAAGCACATCCTTTACTCAGTAGTATTTACACTGCAGTAGCAGCTAGAGGCTTCGTCAATCCCGTGGTGCTTGACGGTGCTTAAAAGCGATAGAAGGAATAGCCCTGGTACGGGAATGAGATCTCGCAGCCCCGTGGCCGTGTATATCGGGCTGTTCGATTCTGTCTGGAGGTACCTGAGCTAGCTTCTGAACAGGTAGAGCGTAGCTAGGATCGTGCTTAACCTACAGATCTTGCAGCCAAGTTCTGCCACGTTGCCTTTTGTGGATGCACGCGCTGCTGCTCTGCGGGTGATTCTCAGCCCACTTGCAGACCAGAGCCTCAGTTGCTCCAGCTGAGCTTGAAGGGGCTTTTGAAGTAAGATGCTGAACTGCCATCTGGGACATCAAAAGTATTGATAACCATCCTGTATTGTGACTCTGCTGTGGGGTAGTGGTCACCGAGGCAGGGGCAACTGGCATAGATAAAGGCAATAAAGGCTTAAACTGCCCTAGCAAGACTCACCCAGAAAACGTCTGCTGGTTTCCCTCTCTGTATTCCCTGACACTCAGAAAGGATGATTAGCTTGAGCAGAGAGCTGCAGGCACGTGTTCAGAAGTTGGGTGGGTGTGATGCATCACTACACATGTGATACTACATCACATTGTGTACACGCGCTGTACTACGGGTAGTCGCGTGAGTTGTATAGTGAAACTAAGAGTGAGCCATGTTGACCTTCACAAAAGACAGCACCCATCCCTGTCACCCACCTCACTGAGTGCGTGGTACGTAGCGTATGTTCAGTAGAAAGGAAAACGCATTTGTATATTTGACTTGGAAGTATTCAGAGTATTCTTTCACCTGTACAACTCTCTAAACCAATGCCCTGAGCTTTGGAAGTTCAGCTGGGAAAGGGAAACGTGTAAAATGCAGAGTTTCAGGAAAAAAAGACCGAAAAAGTATTCTTGTACATCCTGATAAGGCTAAATTTTCAGGATCTATGCAGGCTAGCAGTAAATCTTCTAATGCACGTGGGATTTTTTTTCCAGGGGATTAAAGCTACTTTTAGTAGCCATACAGGGTGGTAAGATACCAGCCCCAAAACATCAGATGGCACAGAACAGACTGTTATCCAAGCCCTGCATCCTGGAATTTTAGAGGAACTGCAGTGTTCAGAGAAAAGATGGCAGTATGTTTCTAGCTGTTTGGTTTGTTTCCTAAAGGGTTAGGTGCCTCAGCATGAATTCTGGTTGCACCAGGTTGAGCCGAGCTCAGGAGAGCCTTTCTGCAATACACAATTCACACAGTTCACATTCTAGATGTCATTATTCCTGTCGTGTATAGAGTGTATACATAAGCACTTACGCATGTGTTTTGAAAGAGATAAATAGGAATTTGGGTGTATTCTGGTATTTCTGTCACGTGAGGATAGCTTTATTATGTTTGTGGGGAATGATGGGACCCGATTTACTTTGAAATCAACCGTAGGTGAATCAGATTCTAGCAATATTTGCATTACAAAGTGACGTGTGATACAACATGTACAAAATGGTACATACAGACATAATCTGAATATGTGTCTGAATATGTGGTATAGCTTTAGAGCAGAAATTGCAATCTTGGGCACAATAGTCAGCATTTGACGGCGTTCTTCTGCATTACCTTCTGTAGCAAAGTCCTGCTGTTAGTAGTGTAAAATGGGGGCACTAGCGAAAGTGTGCCTAGGCCCCAAGAGACAAGTGTTTTCTGCCTGAATTTATGAACCGAACCTGGGCTTCTATGAATAAATAACTGAAAAGCCACATAAAAGAATCGTTACTGACCCACCCAGAAGGGTTTGACACCGAAATGATTTCGGTGTGGGAGCTCTTATTTTCAAGCGATGGGGCCACTTAGAACTCAGCGTTGTTAAATTTTCATGATACATCCACCAAAAGGCAAGGTGTTAAACCGTTCAGATGCTCTGCCTTATTTATAGCACCTATCCATCCTTTTTCCCCCCCTCTCTCTCCCAGTTAATAGAAAGATTCATGATTCTTCATGGTTGTCTATCTAGCGTCTGACAGGACCGACTGCCCTGCTAAAGCAAGTCACTATCTATAATTGATATCCTTCTATGGAATAGGGTACCGGCTGCAATTGAAGGGTTTCGCTGAAAGCTCTTAAATCCTGACAAGTTCTGCCCTTGTTCTGGTTCAGTCGCTGAGCTGCACTGCTGGGATCGCAGGGTTATTTGAAGCTGGGGAAAAAGGGGTGCGTGTTAGCAAACGGTAGCAAACCGCAAAGTTGGAGCCGCGGCGGCGTTCGCCTGCCAGGTAGTTTTATTTACAGTGCGTTGCTCTCCTGAAAAGATTGCCTGCATTACTGTTTGAACGTGTGTGCTATTGCTTTCTTTCTTTCCCTTCTTCTTGAAAAAAACCAAACCAAAACAAAAGCCCCCCAAAAGATCTTATTTATTTTAAAACCTCGGTTTGCTGCCGGGGTCTTTATCATTCAGCTGTTTAATTAATTTCTCTGCCCAGCGAGATATTATAATTGGGCTTAGCTGAGCTCAAGTTTGTTTTAAATATGTGATAAATGCACTTGAGCGCCCAGAAGCTAATAAGATACTGTATATTTTTATAAATCTGCTTTTTGTTGCAGTTTGTCTCTTTTTTCCCCCAGAAATCAGTTTAAGAATAAAATATTGCAAAAGGGTTAGACGCTAAAGATAAAAGTTTGTTTAAGAATATTATCCTTCAAGGAAATGACTGAAGTTATTGTTAAATATTAATACAATGGCAATCAGAAAAACTCAGCGCTGCCTATTTCTCATCCCCCTTGCTGTGTAGTCTTGATGATAATTATTTTTTATTCAAAAACATGCTCGAAGAACTGTAGAGCTATTTTTTGTTAGTGTTTTCTACTTAATTGTACAGCAATAAAATTCTCTCATTGTTGTTGCATTTGATGAGATGAGATCTAAAAGGCCTAAACTGACAGCAGTGGCTCACATTCAGGATTTCACTTGCTGAGGTCTTCCTGCCTCTTTGCAGAGCCCTGGTGTCTGGAGTGCTTCCCTAGCAGTCCCGGGGGCAGCTGCTGTAATGCTCCCCCAGGCTCCTTTATTGCCCCAGAGGAAAGTTTATTGGCTTTCTCAGGCACCTGAGATAACGCAGTGCGCTGGGGACACCCAGAAGAACAGTACATGGAGTTCCCTGACCTGAGTTTGTAACGGTTTTGCCCTCCGTTCCCACAGAAAAGGGTGGGTTCAGCTCTGACTGACGGAAGTTGGCCAGCAATCCATGGAGCCCTACATACCAGGCTGTGCCCACAGCCTGCCTCGGCTCAGGTTTTGCAGCATCTATCGTGGTACCAAGTGCCTTAATCAATGATGTGCACCTCAAAATGCTTGAGAACGTGTCTGATGGGCAGGTGAGGAGTAGCCTCTCTCTGAAGGATTGGACCATCTGTGGAGTGGGTCAATTTGGATGCCCACACATAAGGACAATCAAAATCAGTAGACCTAAAAGTCTCACTCCCTCTGCTGCTGTGATGCCTTTGGCTAGTGGCTTCTTCCTCAGCTGCTCTCCTGCAGTAGAGCGGTAGATGAGGACTGGTGAGAGAGTGCTTCACCTCTCTTATCTAAAAAAAATACCTAGCTGCAAGAGGAGAATGAGCCAGATTGGAGCAGTTTGCTTCAGTAGCAGCTGCCGTGGCAGAGCTGTAAATGACCCCAAGAGTTATGCATTAATCCACCACTTGCAGGAGAAGCTGCCCCATAAGCAACAGCCCCGAGCTGCCGAAGTGGTCGGTGCCACTGGTAGCTCTGTGGGTAGGCATCTACACCTGAAAGGAGGCGATTACACACAGCTGCCCCAACAGGCAGATTGTCCTGAGTGAGTTAGTGGTTTCTTTTCTCTGGGTGCTGGAGGTGTGATTGCAAACTGGCTGTGATGCAGGTGAAGCCCCAGGTATGTGAAGCAAGTCCCTTCACAGTCCCCAGATTGGTGTAATTGCACATCCCAGTTGGCATGCGTCTCCAACTGCATGCAGGGATTTATTTAATTTTTAATTCTTCTTGACAGAGGCAGTTTTTGGTGCATTTTCAGTACGGTTTTGTTTGGCTCCAGTGCAGTAGCACAGAGAGGCTTCAGCCTGCTCACAGACTCATTGTGCGTGGCAGTGACAGGTACTGCCCTGAAAGGGTCAGGAATGTTTCCTTTAAATTGAAAAGAGTAAGGAACAGATAAGAACATGAAATCCATTATAGTAATAATTTTTTTCCTGACAAAAGGAGAATGTTTTATGTACAACAGCAGAAGGGGTTTTGTTGGTAGTTTTATTCTATTTCATCTTATTTTATTTTTTACTCACTGAGGTCTGAACCCAAATCCATATTTGGAGAAGCCATGCTGTGGACGAAAGAAATTATTCTTCAAGTAAGACAAGCCCAGGGCTTGAGGCAAAGGTTGGGACAACAGGGAGAATGCAGGGAGTTGTTTCAGAGGCAAGCAAGTGCCATGGAAAAGTTTTTTCCAGTTTGGACATCCCCTCAGTATATTTGGCTTTTGTAGCTGTGAAGGGACAAGGCGGAGGAGAGAGAGGGAGAAGAGATTTTAGCAAATAATCAGGAGAAACCTCTCTCCAGAAGTTTTTAGATTTTGAAATCTCTTCCTCACGGCCCATTTGAAGTCGGAGTTATAATTAAGGCACCACCTTCCTGTGCTGGCTGCTGAGCCCAGAGTTTTGAACTGTGCTGGAACTGTAGCATCGTTTGTAGGCCAGGAGTTCATTACATGGCACAGGAAAGCAGGTAAGTAGATCTGTGCCCCTAAGTGTGTGTTCATTCTCTCTTGCTTTCCGTACGGGTACCTAAGACAGACTTGTTTAAATGAAGCGAGACTTTAACCCCCCCTCAAAGGTAACTGTGTAAGTGCTGCTGGGTTTTAAGGTTAAGTAACCACAGGCAGACCTCACTGCTGTTTCGTAGCCTCAGTAGCCCTTGGGGTCTGGCACGGCCCCTGTTTGCTTTCCCAGCACATCGTTGCTCTGTGCCAGCCACCGTGATGGCCTCTGCCTTCCAGCAGTGTTAAAAGTCAGCACTGCTGCCTTGTGAGGAGATCTGAGTCACTCTGGGCTTGACCCAAAGGCCAGCTGTGCTTTGGCTCAGGTCCTCTTAAGCACTCCACTACACAAGGGCATCGACAGTTCCCCTACCTAGAGTCTGGCTTTTGATGAATCACAGAGTAGAAGGGAAAAAAAAATAAAGTGGGGATTTCTTTTTTTGATAGAGAAAGGTTTACAAAAAAATAAATCCACCCTAATCTGTGAAGTATTAAGAGGGGATTTAGAGAGAAATGTAATCATTTTTTTTACTTTAATTCCTCTGTAATTAGCATTTCTTTCACAGCATTAGGAAAACTTGTTGTTGCTCTGCTGCTGCTACAGCTGCTGTTCGTAGGAGTTTCCAGAGTCATTGTCTTTGAACTGGTGTCCCTGAAAAGAGGTATGACATGTCATTTACACTGTTGTGGGGAGCAATGAACAGAGCTCCTCCTAGGACCTGAGAAGTTGCTCTAGCCATTTAGATTGAAATCGTAACAAGCGGGCACACAGAACGGGCTGTGCGTGGCTGGGAGCAGGGTTTGGCCTCCGTCCCTCCTGGTAAACACAAAGCACTGTTTAGGTGGTTTGTGGGTATACGTACTCATGTGAAGGGTTTGTTTCGCCTGAGAATTCAGCTGGTGAACTCCTCCAGGTCAGTCGTGTTTCATAGGTGACTGCCAGTTTGGGGGAGTAGCAGGATAAGAAGCTGCCAGCCAAGTCCTGGGGCAGTCCGTGCTGTCTGAGCGACGAGTGCGTAGGCAGCAGTAAAGGTGCAAACTGAGCTGGCTCTTTGGCTCATGACTCTTGCTGGCATGTCACGGAGCAGGGAGTACAGGGAAGTCCTTGCCTGCCTTTTTTGCTGCTGCAAGGAAGCAGCTTGTGCACTGGCTCCAAGAACCGTTCAGTCGGGCCAGGACACAGCAGATTTGCCTGAACGAGCTGCGGTTTCTCTGCAGCTTTTTCCTGCCTCGCTACTGCTAAGTGACTTGTTGTTATGCAGCCTGTGTTATTACAGTGAACCAGTGGAAGATCTACCTCAATCTTCTGGAGTCCCCTGTCAGCGTGGTGTGTCTCTGCTGCTTTTGTCATCACCCGATGAGTAAGATTCTATCCATAGTGCAGCTCATCTTCGTATCTTTGTCACAAGTGCCATGTTCTCCCTCACAGCCACCCGTATTCTACCCAGAAGGTTTGTCCATAGATACCCGATGCCTGGAATAATAGAAATCTAGGAGTTCTGGCCCAGCTGTTGCATGTGGGAGTGTTTTTTCTCAGACAGAAGTGGCAGATCAGCATGCATGAACGACGCAGGGACAGGCAAGCTCAATACAGGTGTGAGTGCAGGTTCTGCCTTTGGTTTTGAGAGGTCTAGGCTGCATGGACTCATCTTTGCAGTCTCTTTTGTTTGTGTGACCTCTTAATAGAAAGAAAAAAAAAAGGCAGATGAGCGTTTTATCATGGTGAAACAAATTTAGTGTTTTCCCGTGCCTCAACTTTTGTGTGAGCGTGACTTTTCTTCAAGGTGTCGGCTACCTAATCTATAAAATGAAAGGGTGGTGGTTTTGTCAGGAGCAGGTCCTCTCGTGGCTCGCACTGTAGGTATGAGGTCTGTGTATACCATTCTTACGTGTATCGCAGGGCTGAGATGCTGCAGTTCTCCATGAGATAAAGTAGTCAAGCTGAAAATGAAACAAAGCTCTAACTGTATCCCTCCTTGTGTTTAGCAGAGATAAACTACAGTGGAGCCTCAGTGCTGCTCCGTTTGGCTTCTGGCAGCAGCTTTAATTGGTAAAATGCAGATTTTTTTTTTGATCAAGAGAGGATTATTCTTCTTATCAGTCTGGAGCATCTTATTTCAAGATGAAAAGGCTTCGCTGAATTACAGATGCCAACATTTTTACAAAGCACTTTGGCGATTGACATCTCAAAGAGAAAGTATGATTTATTAGCCTGTACTGGCTAACACTGAGCACTGGGCTAGGTCCCACTGATTTGTGAAATTGCTTAATATAAATTGCCTTTTTGTGTAATTCAAGCCCCAGGTTTTTCAAATAAACTTAGAATATAAAGTGTATGAAACATACCTGGGAAGGGAAAAGGGAAATGGGGCTGTGTAGCGAAAAAGAAAAGAAAAGAAAAGCAAAGAAGGAAAAGGAGAAAGAGAGAGCTAGAAAGAAAGAGGCGGAGAAAGAAAAAAGAAAGAGAGGCGGAAAGAAAAGAAAGACTGACCTACTACTAAATCCATCTTGGTGTAGTGCTTTTTTACAGTAGTTTGCTTGATATGTTGGCAGGGTAAAGATTAATAACAAGCCTTGTCGCTATCAGTACCTGCTTGTCGATTCCCTGTAACAGGGCTGTCTGTTCAGCATGGAAATTATTGATTAAATAAAAATTGCTATTAGATTGTGATGTGATCCATAATCACAAACAATGGTGGACATTCCTCTTTCAGATCTCAAGCCATGCATCAAGTTTTTCCTTGCTGTAATTTATATTGTGCTGACACTCGCACCCATTAGGCTTTTATTCTCTCCTACATGTGTCAAGAAAGCACTAAAAGAAAGAACAGCAGCAGCACAGCAGCAGGTAGGCACTCACTAATTTTTCAGAGAAGTGCAACACAGATAAGTCCGTCTTTTGCTTCTGGTTAGCACATTACCTCAGCAGCGATTTCTGCCAGTTAAGGGTGACACCCCTTGAATTCCGGGATCTTTTTCAGAGTGTTTTCAGTGAGGGCAGGAGCTTGATCCGGAAATATTTGTACCTAAAATGCTAACTGTCTTTTTTTGTTGTTGTTGTTGTTCTATTATTCCCTTGGCACTGGTTGTATTTATGAGCCTTGTTTAAGGTACACCCGTGGGTAGGCCCTCCATGTCAGGACCTCCACTGTGGAAAGGGGATGCATCCAAGGAGATCTCGTGTGGGTTTGTGGGGGTTTTCTCAGCATTCTGGACTGTGCAGGACAAGTGGCTTTCCTGCATTTTTTTAGCTCTGGTGCATCCTAATTTGAGGAATCCAGTATTGGAGCACGTCAGTTAAGACTGCATCCTTCAGGCTGAGTTAATTAAGATGATACTATCTCACTCTTCACAGCACATGTGAGCACGGTGCCATCTTGCTTTTCTCGTGAGAGCCTTTGTTAAAACTAAAAGAAACTTAGTCAAAATGTTTGTGAGAGTTTGGTCTCTTACAGGAATTATGCCCGCACAGCTCCTCCGACCCTTTGTCTCAGAAGACCTTAATATATATATATATCTATATGTAAAGCTGATCAGCTACATGAAAGACATCCCTGTAGCTCTGGACCATGCATTGTGGATTGTTTTGCTGGTTGCCAGCACTAGGCAGGATTACTACAAGAGTTTTGTACCTCTGTACAAGAGCTGAGAATTTAGAAGCCTAATACACTATGTGTATGCAGTGATTTTTTTTTTTTAGTAATTTTTGTAATTTTCCTCAAAGTTAGGAAAGGCTTTATCCTTTAAACTGTTATCAGTGCTGATTATCGTACGATGTTTATTTATGTATCTCACTTCCTTGTGCCTAAACTATTTCTAATATCACCACAGATAACCAAGAAAACCCTGCCTGCAGTATTTGACCGTTTGCCACATTACACTCATCTTAAAGAGTGTTTAACGGGGAGCTGAGCTTACTTCATTACGTGGGGCAAGCACGAAGTTTTCAGGCTTGGCTGCTGTCGTTTAAATCAAAAGATCACTTCATTTTGCAAAGCCCGGAGCAAGTGTCTTGCACACTTCTCTCCAGTGCAGCCACTTTCTCTGCGTGGATCAGAGCCAAGGAGTTACTAGCCAGGAAATTAATTGCCAAGGGGATTCCAACACTTAGAGTTAGTAAAAAAAAAAAAAAAGCCTGAACAAGAAATGTGTTTTATATCACATTCTGGAAGCACCAGGCTCCGGCTCCGATAGTTTTGGATGAGGGAGAATTACAGAGATACAGGACTGCCCCCTTTGGTTTGCTCCTGCAGACATCTGGGGTTGACTGTCAGCAGAAGTCTGTCTCGTTCAGATGGTGCCACGATGGTACGTAAGAGAAGAGGTGAGTCTTTGAGATAAACCAGATTATTTAGGGTTGATTTTTAGTTACCAGAAGCACCTCTAAGTTCACTGCAAGTTAATTAAAGTTAGTGTGTGAAATGCAAGGCAGGAAAAAAAATCGGCTTTGGCTGTTTTCTAAGTGTGTTAGGTGATACCCCATGTTCTACCAAGGGATCCTGCACAGTTTTCATTCCAACGGCTCCAACAGATGTATGCAGTCTAGCTACAATGCAAGACTGTCGATGGTATGTACGAGAAAATAAAAAAAGTTATCCCATGGCGAGACAGATGAAAGAAGGTATCTCTGCTGCCGCTTCCTGGAGTGCTAAGGGTGACCAACTTCTAACAGAGACCTTTGCTAACCCCAGCTTTGCTAGGCTGTGACAGGGACGACCAACCCTTGTACGGATGTGGAAGGTAAAATCTAAATGGATGTCCAGTGGAAAAAAGCCAAAGGAGGTCTCAGAGGAGCGATAAACTGTTGCCTGTGCTGAAGCTTGCGAGAAATGTTTCTTGGAGTTGTTGGGAAGGAAGCGCCCCAAATACTTTCTCTGGTTCAGCCGTGATTTCATGGCTTTAACACACTGCTGCCTCTGTCACCCACTGATGTTGGATTAATTCTACCAGGGTCTCCTCTGGTGATGAAACAAGCGTTAAAACGTACGTCCCCTAGTGAAGATTTTGGTAACGTTACCACTGCCATCATTTTTCTTTGTAGTTTCTGTGAAAAGTGTTGTGTGTTTTTAAGTCGCTCCACTCCCAGCTTTCTTAGGGGATTTTGTGCATTTCACTGCAGAAAGTAGATCAGGCATTATCTCCTAATCTGAACCGCAGCTTTTGTAGATTATGTGTGAGGAGACATTAAGTGCATTTATCGAAAAAAATCCTACTATGGAACATAGTCTCTTTTGGCAGATGAAGCACTGGTGGTTTTATCATACAGGCAATTTGCACGTGCCCATGTGGTTAGCATAGGACACTTTAAAAACATTAAAAAGTCTTACTGATTGGTTTACCCAGGAAGATCCTGCTGAGGAATATCTTTTCTTTCATTTTAAGTGGATCAGTGTTAGCTGTGCTGTAATCATGAAGTACTAAAATGAAGTACTAAAAGCAGAAGAAACCACATGGTTTTACAAAACCTGGTCCGAGGCTGAACTAAACGAAGTGCCCGTTGTTTGGCAAGTCCTGTCTCCATGCTTAGCGTTAGTGGCCATATGCCTAATACACCCTGAAGAGCAAATCCCGTTAAACTGACATTTACCTTGCTGTTTCGACCCATTAGGAGAGTAGGATTTTCAGTAAAAGAAGGCAGTGGTTTAACTTTTTGTAAGGGATCAAGTGTTTTGCTAATCCTTCTGCATAGATAGATGACCCGTTGTACCAGTCTGGGAGTTTGGAAGACTTCAAAATCTTGTTAAAATGGTACATTTTAGCTTTTCCTTAGTTCTCTCTTGCCTACAGCCTCTCATAGATGTATAAATTGGCTCATGGGATTAAGGGTTTGTCTCTACTAATATAAAATGATATAAAGCTGATGTAATACGTGGTTACATTTTAACTGAAAGAGCCTGTTGGTACTGACCTGCTTGCAGTGTATTTCCAAACCCGTGCACTGAAAGGCAGTCTAAATTTCAACAGATTTTTGTCATTAAAGCCATACAATTTTTTATAAAACAGCTCTGACTTTATGTGTTCATTTGGTGCACCACAGTTGTTGGGATATTTTTGCAGGGTATTTTTTTACTTCCATTTTTTCCTGCTCAGGGCACCTTTACTGTTGAGTATTTATTTCTTGGCTCCGCCAGTCTGGTTTGTGCCATGGAATGTAAAGATTGGAAATCTCTTCCCGTTTTATTTTCTTGTGAGCTTGCCCTGTTTTAAAGGAAAATGCTCTTACTTTGCACGTGGTTTGAACCCCCAGCTCAGTAACTATTAAGAGCTGCTAAAGCTCTGCTCCTGCAGAGAGCTCAGGGCATGTGGACCCAGTCGAATTTAACGGGCTCCAGGCTGCCGTAAGAGCCTGCGCGAGCAGAGCAGGTTGCAGAACTGAGATCTGCACATCTCGGCTAGGAACAATGGCTGGAATTTATCAAGGCTAAACAATATGAGGGGAGAATAGTTAATTTCAGGTTTAATATAAACAGCAGATCTGATTTCCATTGAAGTCAGATGAGTTATGGTGGCAGGAAGGAGGCCTATGGATTTTTGTCTTCTGCAGCAATGTGGGAAAATGTCCAAAGGATTTAGTTCTTCTGCCTCATGTGTGCTGCTGTGCTTCTTGCCAAATCAGGATGGTATTTTCATTCTTCATATTATTTGCAAATAAGATGGAATACTTTACTGTAATGCCTCTTTATGATGACTTCCTTCTTAAGTGTGCTGGCAGGAGTCCTCTGAGGAAGTTTTTTGCCAGTGAGAAAAATCCAGAAACAGAATAGTTGCTAACATCTGTAGCAGTGCGAAGTGCCGGGCTGTTCAGGTTTTGTTTTCTTTTTAAGGTAAGGCCCGTCTTTTCACGTATGGTTTTATTAAAGATTGTGCACAGCTGTATGTGAGTTCAGGTTTGTGAAGTAGGAAGTCAGCCGTTACTGCCTGTGAGGGAGTTTTAATAAGTTTTAACTTGGTGTTCCTGGAAATTCTGTGGCAGTTGCATGTAAAATCAATTTTTATCCCTAAATGCAAGGATCACAAAGCAGAAAATTTTGAGGTTGAGCCTCAGGTGCTTTTCTCTCCTTCAGTATTCAGTCATTCCTAGAAGGTACCAGACACTGCAGCTTCTAGGTAACATTCACGGGTAATCTCAGATCGAGAAGAGAGCAGATGTTTGATATCAGGCCAGTTTACCCTATTCCTCATCCAGCTGCAGGAAGAACTGCCCTTGTTTGTGTGCTGCTGCTTTGACTGGGTTGAGAGAGGAATGTGTAACAGATTTGAGGGGAACATGGAGATCTTCGCAATGGGGAACTCCTCTCTTGTGAGCTTGTGGCAGGAACAGGCGTTGCACCTCCTTGCAGTCATGCTGTAGAACTGTTTCCTAAAGGCAGGAATCCTTCCTGCATCTCAAGCTGTAGCACTCCTCCCTGTAGCCAGCTCTCAGAAAGCCTGTGGGGAGAGCTTACGTGCTTGTGTGGTGGAGAAAGAAGGAAGGAAAGGAGGCAGAACAGTGCAGATCATCAGTGCAGGGCTAGGGTATGGGGTTTGGGAGACCACCTTCAGTCGCAGTTGCATCGTAAAGGCCAACATTGCAGTTTTGTCACTTAGCCAGCACTGGGTCTTATGGCCTTTGTTCAGTCTCTTCTTCCAGCCTTGTCTTTTGAGCCAAGTTTGAATTCTCCATCACTGGTGCACACTTTGCCTGGCTTCTTTCGCCTTCTGCTTCTCTCCTTGCTAATGTCTTGGGTCTTTTGGTTTACACCGCAGGCACCAAATTAACCTAAAGTTCTCCCATGTGGCCTTTACACAGCAGGCAGGTAAAATGTGGGTGTAATATGGGGACCTAAATGTGAAGACCTTAAAAACCACAAAAGTGGGACAAGACTTCTCTTGAAGTGATTTCTGTGCCTTGCTGAAATCTTGATGAAGGTGACAGTTGTAATGGGTTCTATCTGTCAGGAAGCCTTCTCCAAAAGGGATCATCCTCCAGCAAAAGGCTTTCTTGCTGTTAGTGTAGCAGGTAAATGCTCAGTGCAGCTCTCAGGCTCCGTGTCCAAACACACACAGTTTGCACCACGAAAGAAGCTGGGGTGAGTGGAGTTGGGAGGAGAGTTTCCCAGCATCCACACAGTGGTGCGGAGCGCGAGCTGCAGGAGTTGAGTGCAGGAGAGCGCTGTGGTGGAGGCCTCCGGGAGGGCAGCCAGAGCGGGGAGGCCACAGATGCAGACAGGTAGGAGAAAGTGCGGGGGAGAAATGCCGGGAGTGGTCAGTTTGCAGTTGGCCCTTTATGAGAGCAGTGGTGGGGCACTTCTCCCCTATGGGGTCCTTCATCCTAGTGCCCCAAGAACTTAGTCATCCTCATAGTAACCCTGTTGCATCTTTCCCTGCTTCAGCAGTTCTCAGGAGAGCAAAGCATACCCTTGGAAGGCAGAGACATAACCAGAACATCCCCGTTTGAGAACCGTTGACTTGAGCAAGTGGTTTGTGGTTTCCACTTTCAGTTCCTTCACTTCTTTGCTGAAGCTCCCTCACACAAGTGCCCTGCCTTGGGGAGGACACAGATTCGGGTGGTTGCAGAGAGAGGTGGATCTTTTCTTTTTTTTTTTGGTAACATCACAAAATATGGAAGCTGTGATACCTTGCTTGAACTAAGGCAAATGCAATTCAGAGCATCAGTGCTGGAGGAACTGGCAAAGCGCAGTTACCACAGCACCATGCATTGAAAAATCATTTCCATACTTTCAGGGAAAAAAAAAAAAAGAGGAAAGAATCTGGAATTTCTGTAACATACCAGCTTCACCTATTAACCTCCCTGCTAGTAATACAAGAATGCAGCCTTCAAGAAGGAGATGGCACTTGATTTTAGGCAGGGTTATGGAAGAAAACATAAGAGAAGGAGCAAAGCTCAGAGTCATGAAAGCACCTTTCCTACCACTGTAAAAGTGGAATGATTAATGTCCACAACATTTATGCTGATGTTCTGGCAGAACCTCATTTATTAAATTTTCAGGTTTAGGAAATAAAGATGCAATTTCTGCCCGTTGCTTTATAGCTGCATGCTCTGACACAGGAAATGAAGGGAGCGCTGTAAAACACCGCCCTTGATGGAGCTGCATTTTGCTGCTAACAGACTTAACTGTACAGTATACGTGAATATACGTATATTAAATGAAACAAGAACAAGATGTGATCTTATTGGGAAAGAATCCCCTCAATATCCCCTAAGTTCCATTCCCTCCACAGAATATCCCGAAGCCTACCAAAAAGCTGTCCGGTACCTGGGAGCATAGGTGCAGGCTGAGGGAGTTGGTCCCCAGCCTGACGAGCGGCTGTGCTTGCCCTGTTGTATTATATCACATCCGTACTGTATAACCGCGCTATCAGAGATTAAAAGAAGGTCATGCTGTATTAGGAACTGCCGCCTTTATTTTTAGGATTAGATAACTTTTCTCTTTTTTTCCCCCCACTGATTCTCTTTATGTCCTAAGGGCAGATCCTTTCTCTTGGGTCAGGAATGTAATAAGGCAGGTTTTCCTCTCTCCAGGATATTGTGTCTGTCTCACTGTGTTTAAATTGCCACAGAAAGCTCTTCTGAGCAAAATACAGTATTTTCTTTGTACAAGAGCCAACGATTGACGTATCCTTGGGGAATTCTCTGTCTTTAGCATTTAAACATACAAGTTGGGTATGTTTAACCTATTGATAGGCAACGAAGACAACTACAGAATTTGTTGCAAGAGAACAAAAGGAGAAACAGAAAGAAAACATCTTTTTTTTAACTCAGGGATTGAAAACTTTTATTGCTGTAGTTAATGCAGAGAGAAGAAAAAAAAATCAGATCTGTATTTTCAGCTGAAACAGGGTGGTGAGAAGAAAACAGTCCTGCTGAGTTGTGTCCTTTGAGTTAGTGTATTCCTCTTTATTAGTAATACAGTTTCACATTTAGAGAATGGGACTTCTCCAACCCCATACATTAAAAATCATTTGATTCGTCATGGCTTGGTTAAACAGCATTTGGGGCAAAAAAAAAAAAAAGGCTCTTGCTTGGGCTTAAAGTCCACAAAATGCAAATGTTCATTAATAGTTATTAGTCGGACTGCTCTCAGTCTTTGTGCATTCCTCACTTCCAAACTTGTATGCCCTGTGGGACAAGAACAGTCTCTTTCCGTGTGTTGCACTGCCCCCAGATCTTTAATGCATTTTTAAACGTGACTGTAAACCCGGGCTTCTCCCACTGGCAGCTGTGCTGGCCCAAGACAGCTGTTGACCCCAGCTGTTTGTTGCAACATCTCTGAGGTTCCCCTCAGTTCTGCCCTTCACATGGGAATGTTCCCTTGGACACTGGAGTCAAAACAGCCAGATTAATCCAAGCCCCTCGGACCGAGGCAGGTGAATAAGCAGTTCATGAGCTATTGAGACAGTGACGTTGGAAGAGCAGCAACATCTTACTAAGAAAAGGTGATGAGCTGTTACAGGGCAGAACCATGCAGCATCTCAGCATGGCCAGAACATGATGTGGTCCCCCCACCTGCCACTTTCCTCCTTTCTTACTGTTGCCATCCTCTCTTCCAGCCGTTGCTGCCTTTCTTCTGTGCCTGTCATCCCTGTCCATCTGCTTCCGTGGGCTGTCTCAAGTTATAAATTGTCATTATTTTTCAGTTGACTTGAGCTTCTAATTTTGATCCCTCCCTTTCTTCCTTGACTGCTGTTGCCAGTTCCCAAGGGATAGAGATGGGAATCCAGAACAGCACAGTAATAGATGAGCTCCAAGCATGAATTCAGCTGGAGTGCTGACTGAGGTCTAATTTTCTTCTTAAAATTAAGTGTTAACAGTCACGGACACAGATTTCATATATTAAGTTTGTAAAGTAGTGTAAGTTATTTTACCTATTTTCCACATATTTCACTCTTTTTTGAAATATCCATCTTTCTGACTGAAACTTTTTGTAGTGGTTTGTTTTTTCTTGATGAATAAAACCTTTTTAGTCACACTGGAGTTACAAACATTTGCAGTACGTATTTTTTTAATACCGTTAAAAAAGCCACACTCCTTCCTGTCACATGTAACTCCAGAACATCTGATCACTAAAATGTGGTGTGCCACTAGTTCTCATTTAGGATTACAATCATGACCAAATCCAGAGGGAGCGGCGGGCTTCATTTGTTAATACTGGAAAACTTTGAAAATTGAGTGTTGAGGTTGAATGACATGATCAAACACTGTGAGGTGAGGAGTGCAGTGTGTAGGCAGAGTATTTGATGAGTTCATTACACACAAAGGAAATTGCCGTGCAGTGCTTTTAAGATCCAGCTGATTTGAACCATGGGTATCTCGTTGCAGCAAAGGTGTCAAGACTGTCGAGGCACTGACCTGCTTTGGGCCAAATCAGCAGATTGTATAAATTGTCATGTTGCTAATCAGCGTCAGCAGAGATCTGTCACAACAGCGTGTCTTAACTCTTCTGTAAAGTGTGCAAGACAGCCACGAGAACTCTAATAGGATAGCAATAAATGCATCCAAAGGAGATGAAGCAGGAGTGGAGATAGTTATCTGAGCTTCTCCACAGGCATGTGCCTATGCAGGAGTGCAGAGTTCTTCATGTATAGCTGTAGCTTCCACTTGGCTTTAGCTGCTGCAGCCAGCGTAAGCATTTATGCTACCGTAAAGGTTTAAAGCAGCTTAGGTGCTTCTTCCATCTCAGGAACTAAAAATGGCTTAAGTACTTATGCCACCCTGAGGACACGAGGTCAAAAGCGTCCTCTTGACTTGTGCAGTGGGGAGGAGACAGTCCCTTGTGGTTCTTTAGCCTGCAAATGATCTCTAGTAGGG
>NW_010415643.1:106463-111614 GCF_000710305.1 Buceros rhinoceros silvestris
AGGGAAAGGGCAGATGGGTTCCATACCTATTTTCCAGCAGATAGATAAGAGAAAATTAAAATGCAGGCATTGTTCTAACAGAGAGTCACAGAGGTTAGAGGGAGACTCAATTGCAGTGATTGGAATCTGTCCGGAAAGTCTGCTGGGGGTTTCACTCATGGAGATGCATTTTTTTTTCCTGCTCACAATGGGTTTTCTATTGTCACAGAGTATTTCCTGCCTCACCAGGACCTCCTTTATATCCTGACTTCTTTACAAAGCTTTTGTCTGTCCATCTTGCTGTGGATCATGGAGTTAATCTTTATCGAGATGTTAATGAGGTGGTAGGGAGGCCCCGCCTGATGTCATCTTTTAGTTGCCTGACTACCTAAAATGGCAGCGAGGAGCAGTGATGAGCGGTGGATTGTTTCCCCTGGGAGCAGTCAAGCACTGGTACATGCTTAAATGCTGCCCTGTCACTTTTGTGAATGCTGATACGCTTTTTGCAATCACTCGGACATCTCAAGAAGCTGTGTTGGTCAAGAATGCAAAGGAACGCACAGCACTCGTGAACAAGTGACTACTATTAGTGAGAATCAGGGACCTAAATACTTCTGTGTGCATGGGTTTTAGCTTTCCTGGGCCTTAAGTCTCCTTAAGTCTGTGACCGTAGTAGTAGACGCTATTTCCAAGGATTTGTCGTTAGGAGGGTTACATTCACAAGCTGTGCGGTACTCAGGTGCTTTGGTAATGGTCTCAAGTCCAAAGCAAAGGAGAGATCTGTACTTAGACCTAAGCGAGGACAGGGAAGTTTAAGTTCCATTACACCGAGTCTTGTGAGCTCTGGTGTACATCACACTATTCTGGTTGAGAATGTTGAAGTTGTACTAGAGCAGGTGAGGAGGAGGGCTGAGAGGACCACTGAGGAGGGATGGACTAACACAGTCCTGGAAGGGACAATGAGGAATCTGGGAGCAAAGTGACAGGCGGGACACAGAGGCTTCTGCACCTCGAGCCAAAACAGGGTAACAGGGGCAATGAGGACTAGAGAAGACCAGAAGGAACCAGCGTATTTAATCCAGCAAATGAAGGCAGAAAGGAGACTGCTGTCTGTCAGTTAGTTGGGGTGGGGAAAGGCGAGAAATAAACACCATGCAGGGAAGCAGAGCTGTTTAAGCTAAAGGATAGTGTTGGCACAAGAACAAATGAATATAAATTTGGCTGCAAATAAATCGAAGCTAGAAATTAGTTTCTAACCAGCAGAGGAGTGAGTTCCTAGAAAAGCCTTCCACTGGGAGCAGAGGGAGCAGATCATCAGTGTACTTGGAAGGTGAAGTTTGCTCCGTTTGTGACCAGGATTATGTGTAGTGGGGCTTGCCATGCTTAGGGCTGGGACTGATGACCAAGAACCCTCCTGTTTCTAACTGTATGTGGGCTTAAGGACAAATCTGCGTCCCCTGTGGAAAACCCATCAGTAAGAGTGTTCCATGCAGGACTTAGAGGTCAGGGACAGCTAATCCCCATCCAAACCAGCCTCAGAGCTATGTAGTCTGTTACTGCCGGACACAGTCTCTGCGTGTTTCCTCTCTGCAGCCCATGGGCCCCACAACTCCCTTGTGTAGCAGTGGGATGAGCTGTGTTTAGCAGCCGTTCCACTGCGATGCCTCTTTGCTGTTCACACTTCATCTCCTACGCAGCAAGTGCAGGGGCTCTGCTGGTCTGAGGGACTCTCCGTGGTGGTACAGTCCACGGGGAGATCTGTGCTAGAAGATGGTTTAAATGCTGCTTCTCCTTGGTGTCAGTAGTGGGATTTAGTAAGAAGTTGTTTAGCTACTCCTTTTAAAGTTTTTAAGATACAGGGAAATAGCTGTGAGAAGATGAAAGTCTGAAAGTGTCACTGTACCATTGAAGTTAAACCAATTTCTGGCAGCGATGATGTGCCACTAACTTGCCATGTTACACCACTACGGCGAGTGTGGTCGCTTCCCACTTTCTTCCTAGCATATGCTGGGGTAGCATGTCTAGGTTAGACAGCAGAATCGGGAGATTTTTCTCAATGTTTTCTGCTTTATCTGCCAAATAATACTTGCTTTCAGATGCAATCTCAGTTGCAGGTGACAATCATTCTTTCTCTGTTGTTCCTAACTTGTTCCACTGGTAGGAAGAGGCTTTCCTCCTGCTGTTTGACTACCCTGAGAGCACATTTGGCCTTTGTTTTTGTATTGAATAGCTAATGGGTACCCAGCAGTCAGCTAGGTTATGCTTAGAGACTCCTTTCTTCTGAAAAACATGTGGAGGAGGGAAATGGAACACTAAGATTATTGCAGATCCTACCTCCAATGTCACCTCACATCATCTGCTACAATAAGGAGCAGGGGGTATGGTGTGCATTGATCGCAGGAGAACATGTATGATTTAGAGGGGTCCCTTTTTCACTAGTATTTCTTACCATGTAAACATTTATGCTGCCAGGACACTGCAGGTTGTGCTGCCTGTTACCTCTGGTTTTTTGAGCTTCCCCAGTAGAGCTGACAGGCCAACTTCAGCCTTGATTTCAATGAATTTGGTTGCTTTTTTTTTTTTCTCCAGAATTGAAACCCATCCCAGAGCTTCCTCCTTCAAAGCCAAGGTGCTCTGAGACCAAAATCAATATTTATGTCAGCTCCCTCTGTTCATTTTAGGGTATTTTGGAGCTGAATGATAGTAGCAACATTTTTTAAAGAAAAGAAAATGAGTCAGGACAGACTGAGGTTTGGTAATGAGAATCGAAGTGGCATGAAAGTGACTGGTATTCTGCAAATGACCCCTGTTTAGCAGCTTTTTGGAGCTGTGTGCAAGGGGAGATAGCCAGCAGAACTCCAGCTTTTACTAGGGGCTTTTTTTCAGGTCAGAAATTCTTCATAATACAGAGCTGGTGCTTCAGAGCCTTATGTTAGCAAACCTGACACTAGGGAGTAATATCATTGGCTTTCATGCGCCTATTTACTGTAATAAGGATTACCAACATAAGAAAAACTTGCAGGTTTGGGCCTACAAAATTAAAAGAAAAGCCTTTTCACACCCCGAAACTGCATCAAAATTCAATTTCACCAGGAAAAAAAAAAATCCTTCTGATCTAGTCCCTGGAATGTGACATTTCATGGGTGTAATAAGGTTACAAACAGATTATAAATTGAAACCTTATAAATCCTTATTGTACTCCACCAAAGCTTCTGCTTTGCATAATACTCTTATTCCTGACTGTTCTTTGTTTTACAAGCTCAAAACTATTCATTCCCTCTCATAATAGAGACTAGGGAGCCGAAAACACCGTGCAAAATCCAAAGGTAATTATCTGAGTCAAAGAACCTGAATATCAGAGTTCACAAACTTCTGAACTTTTCTAATTGCAGCTATTTGCACAGCGAGACCTTTTCCTTTAAATGTGTCCGAAGTATTGCGCGTTGTTTCTGCCAGAGGATAATGATAAAAAAACCCGGTGCGGATTTAGTTCCTGTTTGTTGTTGGAGTAGTTCTGCCTATGTGTCCGTAGCAGACGACAGATCAGTTTTCAAATCATAACTCGAGCGAGCAAAGGCGTTTGAACTGGCCCTGCATGGTCAGAATTACAAACGCTCTGAATTTCCTTTCTGGGGATGCTGCTGGTTTCTGCTGTTGGCCTCTTACTCGTGCTGATCTAATGTCTATCAAGTGTCTTCTTCCAGTCCAGCCTTCCAGTATTTGGACACATTTCTAGGTCTGCTAAAACGTCGTGCCTCTGCAACAAGCAATTGAGCAGCAGCTCACCTGAGAGCTGAAGAAATCACCCAGATTAGCAGATGGTGGCATGGGCTAGTTTCTTCTAGGCTTTACCTGAAGGTGAGGATCCTCAGAGGAGTGAAGGAGAATGAGATGACTTCACGTGTGAGCTCTCGGAGGCCACTTGGAGCTTCAGAGCAATGAGGGAAAACAGCAAAAGAGGGATTTGATTGTAGGAAGAGCAGAGGGAGTAGGAAAGGGGTGACAGGACAGGAGGGCAGGGCAGGCGAGTATGGAGGGACACAGCTGTGCAGTGACTTGTGAGGGTGATCACAAGATACTTGACAGGTGAGCCAGAGGAGTGACAGCCAGAGGTGAATGATCAAGTCACCATCCCGTGCAAGCGTTGTCAGCCACTGCAGTGAGCCTGAGCTGGGGAGGGAGTGAGGAAGGGAGTTTTAAGCCCATGAGAAAGGCCAGTTTCAGAGGATGCTTCATGCTGATAAAGGGAGGGCAAGAAGCAAGCTCATTTGCAGGGACAAAGAGAAAAGTGTCCTATGGAGAATTTTTCTGAAAGAGCATCGGTGGTGCCTCAGTGTCCACACAGTGGGAGGTAAAGGGAGGTGCTGTTGTGAAGTGATTGAACCAGCCTTGAAGGTTTTGTATCACATGGAAAGCCTGTGTCACACAGTCAGTTTTCACTTCCCTCTTGGCCAGGTAGGTTTAACCAAATAACTTACAGTCTGTAAAGTTTACAGAAGGATTTGGCCAAGAATTAATTTAATGTATTGAGTGTTGTCCCATTGCGTCTTTCTCTTTCAGGAGAGAAGAGTGCACGTTAACCTCATTGTACTCTTCTGGTGCCATTTCCCAGCGCAGGGCATCTGTACACTTCTGGTACAGGCGAGAGTAGTATGAATGGGCTGGAGATCTGCACTCAAAACACGAATTCCTGCAGATTACGCTTTGTACGTTGTCCAGCACATCTGCTCTGTTCATGCGCTCTGTTCCCCATCACAACTTTTAAGAAATGGCAGTAAAGTTTCAGAAAGAGAAACAGAGCTGTCGTCTTTTGTAGGCAATGCACATCTGTTTGCCATGGCAATGCCGCGTAATTGTGAACATAAGTGACTTTATTTGGTTTTCTGATTGTTTTCCGGAACTTCAGAATAGGTCAGGATTGTCTTCTTTGTGTTGCAGTATGAACTACTGAGTTTCTGTATGCCTGGCTTTTTGTGTGAGCTGCTTACGGGGTCAATACAGATTTCATCTCTGCGCTGTGATCAAACACGACTCTGGAAGGATTTTGTCCTGTTCCGTAGTGGAAATAATCGCATTTGCTGAGAAATGTGGCCATCTAGTGGCATAGCTAGCGAGCTGTGGTGGAAAGTACCGCAAAGGGGAAGTCTCTTGGGCAGAGTCTGGTAGCTCCTG
>NW_010415643.1:111704-123234 GCF_000710305.1 Buceros rhinoceros silvestris
CTGAAATTCCAGCCTTCCTAAACCTTTGAAAGTCCGGGTCTAGGGTGCTTCCGTTGTTTTCTGAAGCTGTGCAAAAAATTCAAACAGTTAAGCCTGGAAAATACAAACCAGTCTTGAGGCTGGCCCTGGTTCATCTGCTCAGAAAGGCAATCGGTGAGAATTATATCCGTATTTAAATGCTCTGCTGAACTAGATCATAGCAAAGGGATCAGAGCAAGCTACTTTTCTGGAAGACTAAAAGGTGCACAGCCGCGACCAGTCTCTGGACATGCTCTTGCAGATGACACTGACCACAGCACAGCAGATACATGGGTGTCAACAGGCCTAGGGCAGGTGTCGCTCCCAGAAACTTTCAGGCAGAGCCATCCTTGATGGATGCTTTGGTGCTTGGAGTAGGGCTTTGTTTCCCCTGCCACAATGTGTACCCTAACCAAATACATTTCCTTAAAGGAAATGTGGGTGGCGGGGAGTGAGTTAAAAGTGTTGGTGGGAACTTGGTTTAGTAGTTCTGTTGATTTTCGGGTTGGAGGGCATGTTTTTAAAGGCTTGATTTTGTAAACCCGGTTTGTGTTGAGTTGCACTTAAGTCTTCCCTCATCCAAGAAAGCGTTACTCAGTGTGAATGAGCACAAGTGGGGCCATGCAGGTACCCAGGATCCACTTAACAGCTGGTATCCCTGAGGCCTGAACCACAGCAGTAGAAAGAAATTCAAGGGACTTCCTGGACTTCCAAGGAGACCTATGATTCCAACCCCGTGATCACTTTGGAGCACAGGCAGTGTTCTTACTCTTTTAGTACCGCCGGATTGGTTCTCACCTGATCCTCTGGTGCTGTTCCAATGTGAGGTTACTGACGACGATGTTACATTTCTTTGAAGCTGTGATCTGTCTTTCACCCGAACAGCATATAAACAATGACCATATACACGGTGAGAAGAAAGAGTTTGTGTGCCGATGGCTGGACTGTTCCCGGGAGCAGAAACCGTTCAAAGCCCAGTATATGCTGGTGGTCCACATGAGGAGACATACAGGGGAAAAGCCACACAAATGCACTGTGAGTAAAGGGGGCTGAGTTCCAGGCTTGGGTGACAGAGCTCGGGCTGTGCAGGGAACAGAGCAGCACAGATGCTGCATTCCCTGATCTCTTGCCCATCAGACGTTTGTTGGAGAAGAGACTACCATGTCTGCTTCATTATCTAGCTCGCCCAGATGACAAGAGCTTTAGCAGAGGGGATTCACTGGATGATTTGGCCCCCTTCCTCAAGTTTAAAGTGCAAAGAAGCCCCAAAAGGCATTATTAAGCACGGCTCAGTTTTCTTAATTATCTAAAAGCAGTTTCTCTTCCAGAGCTGGGTATTATTGCTGGCCACTAGCCTCCTAATGACTTTGCAATGGATTTCTGTCTTACACAACATACACACGTACTGTGCTCTCGTGTAAGAGAAGGTTTATATAATGCTGGAAGCATTTTCACTTGAGCTGTGATGGGGTTTGCCTGGGTAAAATTAAAGTCTAACAAATCAAAATTACATTGGGCAAGGTTATGAAGGCTTGGAAAGTTTCTAAATTTCTGTAGGTCAGCTTTCACAGTTTCCTGCATGTCCAAAAATTAAAATTAATCCAGACTCATTTCTTGTGTGCAGTTTGAAGGTTGTACAAAGGCCTACTCCAGACTAGAAAACTTGAAAACACACTTGAGATCTCACACTGGAGAGAAACCATACGTGTGCGAACATGAAGGCTGCAACAAAGCTTTCTCCAACGCGTCCGACAGGGCCAAGCACCAAAACAGGACTCATTCCAATGAGGTAAGTAAGCACAGCTCAAAAAAAAAAAAAAATTCAGCATCGAACAGATTTGCAATGTGGTTGTAGTGATTTATTACAGAGGACAAGCACAGAGACCCTCAGCAACCTGAAAGGAATATTAGTGCTAGATGGCACCTAGCAGCACAATCATTCCCATGTCATACGGTCCTAGAGAGGCTGCGGGTCGTTTTATTCAGCGTAAGAGAGGTTTGTGGGAGGCGTCTGATGGCAACACACACATTAGCCAGGGACAGATCCTGATTTCCCTGAAAAGCTGGGACGGTTTTTCCCTCCAGAGCTCAGGAGCTGGTCCAGGCCCTGGCGTGCATCCCCTCGCCCGGGTCGGTGGTGACACCTGGCGGCTGCTGAGCTGGAGCTCTCGCCGCATTGTGCAGCCTCCTTTTTGGCTGCTGCACACTATAGAGAAGTCTGCAGGGCTGGGGAAATTTGGCTTGCCTTGTAAGTTCCGAGTTGTGCCTTTTCCTACTTCTCTGGGCTATTTTGCTCTTTCTTTCCATCCTGAAGAGACCACATGGAGTAGGGATGCAGTAGAGAGAATTTGATCTTTCTTGAGAGCCAACTGTGCAGTCACAGCCGTCTCCCAAACTCTCAGTGTAGCTCCTCTTTATTCCTGTGTGTTTCCTGTTACTGCTGCCCCCTCTTTCAGGAATCACTCCATCTTCATGCCTTGTCCATGTTTCATTGCCCCATTTCAGGTTTCACAAGGAGTCACATCATCTCAATCTCACATCTTGCAGCGGACTCTCTCTCCTCTTTGACCTGTCCCTATAGCCCTTCACCTCTAGCCTAAGCCTGGAAGTACTGGAAGGGCAGAGCATACCAGCATGGTGACTGTGTGGTGTGGAAACCATAGCAGCTATATCCATTTCCACAAGGCTGCAGGTCTGTCACAGGCATTCACTAGGGCTGGCAGAATCTCCTGGGAGCATTCATCTTCTTCCAGTGAAAAACTTGACTTTCAAGTGAAAACTTTCCTTCACCATTAATTCACAATAAACGGGCTAATCCTCTTAGGCTAGCAGAGTGCCATGAATCCTGTGGACGGCAGGACCAATCCAGCCCGTCCTTGCTGGATTGGTCCTGCTTTTCTATCTTGATGAAGATAGACCTTGCACGTGTAGAAGAGATCTAACTGACTCATACTTCCATAGCATCTTGAGAAAACCTACTTCAGTAGCTCAGCATTGACTTCAGATTGCTCATGATCTACATTTTTTGTTCCTATTGAAGTCAATGGGAGTTTTTTTCTGCTGATGTCAGCAGAAACAGGCTTAGGCCTTAGACCTGAAGAAGCTACATTTGTCCAAAGGCTCCACGGTGCCGTGTGTAAGCAGACAGAGAACACCTTTGAGGAACTCTGTATGAGGGTCTCTTTTTTTCTTGAGAGCGAGTATAAATAAGACTTAAAAATAGTAGTTTCTTGGAAACAATTCAGTGAATGGTACTTTGTTTCCTGACACAATGAAGCATTTAGGAAGGGCTCAACTCTTCTTTCTAATCCTCTCATAATACAAGTACAATGTCTTTGTTAAATTATAAGACAGTAAATTTACTTTATTCTACATTGCTTAGTGAACTAGAGAAATTTGCAGACAAAGGGATGTGGGATTTAAAAAAAATAAGCGATCAGTTATGCTTGTACCACCACTAGTGCCAGTGCGTGCATAGCTGCAACCTGAAAATGCTTATGGTGCTGTATCCTGTACTTTGACATCGCTCTGGTGATCTGAAGGAGACAGGAAGAAAATGCTTCCTCAGATCACCCTGCCTGAACAAATGTCCCAACGTGTTTTGAAGGTGCTGGTTTGCCTCTGAATGTCAAGGAGAAGGTACTGGGCAAGGTACTGGAAAGAGGGCATCAAACTGCTGAGGACAGTGGGCAGGATAGAAAGCTAGACCAGTCTTAATAAATTGCCATAGCTTTGTTGACTCTTCTGCTGTGCCAGCCAAAGCTGTGCCAGTTCATATCGTGAGACGCTCTGCCCTCTGTAAACTATGCAGCATTGATGGGTACCTTCGAAACCAAGGGGAATTAATAGGTTTGACTGGGTGCAGTCACTGCGGAGACCATAAATTAGGTAACAGATTCACTGTGAAAGCAAATATCTGTGAGACCAGTGGTGCTCCAAGGAGCACTTCAGGAGCCCCGCCTGGAATTAAATCTGATTTAAGTGTTTCTCCTGTCTTGGCAGAAACCATATGTTTGCAAGATACCAGGCTGCACAAAGCGCTACACAGACCCCAGTTCTCTCCGGAAACACGTGAAGACCGTGCATGGCCCGGAGGCACATGTCACCAAGAAGCAGCGGGGAGATATCCACCCGAGGCCTCCACCACCAAGAGACCCAGGCAGCCACTCCCAGACCCGGTCACCAGGCCATCAGACTCAGGGTGCAATTGGTGAGCAGAAGGACCTCAGCAACACTACCTCAAAGCGTGAAGAATGCCTCCAAGTGAAAGCGGTCAAGTCAGAAAAACCAATGGTATGCAATACACCGTGCCGTCCCTTTGACCTCTTGCTTCTTGAAATGCTTGAGCCCGTAAACTCTTGCTTAGAAGATGAGGTTCTGTGAGCTTTTCTTTTGCGTTTACTTTGTAAAATGTGTTTAAAGCCTAAGAAATAGCAAATAAAGAGATTACATCTAGTCTGTGCACTATGCGGTAAGTGCAACATTGGCAACTCTCGCAATAATTGTTTCTCTTAAGGCTCTGTCTTTTGGAATCAGCATATTATGAGAAAATTACAGTTTTCATTTTTAAAAAGGCATTTTTTCCACTTTCGTGTTTACAGAGGAAAGTTAGAGAATGTGAATCCTGCAGGCTTCAAACCAACATGCAAAAAAAACCAAGTCAAAAAGACTAAAATGATCATATTGATGATGATAATTTTTTGAGAACCTGAGGAAACAAACAGATTTTAGAGGTTTGAGGTTATCGGATCGTGGATCAGAATGAAGCTGGATAAATTGACTTCCTTAAGCAGCAGGCAGAGATCTTTTGATAGCATTTGATCCCTACTCTGATGAGACCTTTTACGTTAACGTGATATTTAATTTAACTTGACCAAGCTAACCTAGTTCCAATTTAACTAAATTGTGCTGAATTAAGAGACTCTGCAGGTCTTTTCACTGTTTGCCTTAATGTATTTCGTTGAACCGGTACAGTCTTGAACATTGAAAGGACCTTATTCTGGTTTTTGCCATGGCATCTTAAAGAAAGAAGTTCTTCTTTCATTTGCCTGTATTTCCTGTACCATCCATACTCTTCACAAGGGTAAAAACTAGCAAAGGCAGTCGCTCCATCCTCTGGGTCTATGAGTCATCTGGAGCCAACCCTTGGGGACTACAAATGCGAGCCCTCCAAATTCTGCTTGTATTGTTAATTATGCTGCAAATCAAAGTGATTATTCATCAAAATAAGAGTTGCTGCTACATTGTGCCTAAGGCTTATGCCCAAACTATGGAGTATTAATCCTGAGTTCAGAAACTTTCAAGGGCGCAGAGTTAACTCGTGCTGAAGTCTAAAGGAGATCCTCTGCCGTCTTTGGTGATAACTACCTTAGATTACAAAGGATCAAACCCCCTTCCCTGCTTGCTTAGCTGGGTAAATCTGTAGCATGGCGTGGACAGCTTTAACATGAATAAAATTTGCAGGAGAGGGGTGGGTATTAATGCTGATTGCTTACATAGTGTTAAATATTTGTCACTGAAAAGTATCTTCTAAAAACGATTCTGTATTTCCTGCTTTTCATTGCTTGTATGAATTAAGATATATTTTCTGTTTTTCAACTAATCCGATGTCTTTTCTGTCTAATGCTCTTAAATGTCTTGTTCTAACTTCCTAAGGACAGTGGGTAATAAGGTGAGGGCATTTTAACTTTTCTGCTGTTTTTCTTATTGCGACATTATTTATGGCTTTATTTTAGCTTTCTGCCTTTTGTCCAGTCATTCCTTTATTTAGTAATGTGCAATCCATCAAACTTATTCCCAAATGTAACGTGCTGTGAGCCTTTCGCAACCCTTGACATTGGCTTGTGTTGGCGAAGTGTCTTCACAGATGTCTGTGTACCTTCCCCTCTAGATGAGACATCCATTTTTTTCTGTTTTGCCCATCTAGAAGTGTACATTCCCCATAATACAGTTCTTACTTCTGTAACCTACTTCACTGTGATCTTGACACATGGCTGCAAGAACAGGCCTCTGACCATTATTACTCTTCTTCCGTACGTCATGGAGCTATTATCCAGAAGCGCAAACTCTCTTCTGTATAATAACTGTTATTTCTATTCTTGTCACCAAATATGCTATGGCCAAGATTTGGAAATGAACTTAACTTGGTGTGGCCTCATAAATTCTAAGCATCATCATTCAAGTTAGAAATAATAAAATAGTTATTGCATCTTAATGGACAACTCGGGGGCATGCGAAGCTGCAGTAGTGCCATGAATCTGTGTCTTCATTCACTGATGCTGAAAGTGAGAGCCGTCACTGCTACCTCAGAAATTCCAGCTAGCATTTGTCAGTGAAATGTGCATCAAAATCACAGGTTGGCAGGAAAAAAACCAAGACACAGCAGAAACCCCAAAAGTGAAATACTTGCATGAAACTGTTCTTGGAAGCAAAAGGGTATTGCATGCCCCACCAGTTTGGGATCGCACCTAGAGTGAGATACGACATCCAGAGACTTCTGTCTGTCTTGCTGTCTGTGTTGTCTGTCAGTCTGTCTGTCTGAGTGTTTCAGTTTGTCAGAGAAATTTTCCTATTCTCCTGCAAAAACTTCATTAGTATAAAAAATAAGTCAAGCCCGTGTTTCCACACAGCAAGAATTCGGCTAGAGCTGCAGGGAACACTGCCTGCTAAGAAAGAAGCAGCTATTGCGGCGGGTTTCTGTCTCCGTAGATTAGCAGCCTGTGCTGTGTGCTTACATTCTGAAATTTAAAATCCTCAGTTCTAATGAAATGAAGGATTTGATTCAGTAGGTTATCACCTTCTTGATTTTGGGCGGAGGTGGTATAAGTTAGGGTTACGAGGAGGTATAAGTTAGACCCCATTGCTGCTAAGATCACAGGATGCTGATAATACGAGACAGTATTTTTTGCGCTGAAGCTTTGTCCCTGTTTCATTACACGCCAAAATTTCTGGCCAACCACTGCTTGTAACAATGAGCCTTAAGCTTGGAAAATACTTACATTCTTTAGCCACAAGTTAATTAAAAAAACCCAAATTCCAGTGTTGTCAGAGTCTTGTTTGTTTGTTTGCTTGCTGCAAGCGTAGCAGTGCAAATTAGACCTTGTGACATGGCCGCGTTCTGACTGGTGGAGCTGCAGCTTCCACTGGGAACAGCACATCCCCAGAGCGTGCTCACGAGTCACATGAAGCGATAGAAGCAGTTAGGGAACAACTAAAAAAAATGTCTCATGTAGATCTAATGTATACTACCAACAAGATAATAAAGTGGATTTTAATCTCGAGGTTTGCATTTAAAATCACTATCTAGCAAGCCCCCTCATGAATGGTCACTGTCATCATTTAATGCTAAACTTTTATTTACTTTTGGTTTTCTTTGGCTCCATTTAAACCTGCATTTGCTACAGGGGCTCTTGTTGACATTGTTTGCTTAATCCTCACGTTGTTTTCTTCTTTACTTCAACAGACATCTCAGCCAAGCCCTGGTGGTCAGTCTACATGCAGCAGCGAACAGTCCCCCATCAGCAACTATTCCAACAATGGGATCGAGCTTACTCTGACCGGTGGTGGTAGTGTAGGAGACCTCAGTGTCATCGATGAAACCCCAATCATGGACTCTACCATTTCCACAGCCACCACAGCACTTGGCTTACAGGCCAGGAGGAATATGACAGGGACCAAATGGATGGAGCAAGTGAAATTAGAAAGGTTGAAACAAGTTAATGGAATGCTTCCAAGACTGAACCCCATTCCACCTTCCAAAGCCCCGACCTTGCCACCTCTCATAGGAAATGGTGAGATACACGTGATGGGAGGGATAACACTTTTTGTCCTTGAACCCGTTGCTTGCTAGCTCAATCTTGCAGCCCTTGCAAAAAAGTAGTGCAGCTTAGGAAGCTCAGCAGCTGTGAGAATGCTTTGTAGATTGGTCGCATTCTGTTTATCCATTCGTTAAAAGTTCTACTACCCACCTTGAAAGAAGTCTCATAGTCCCATGTTTTACAGAACAGAGGCCAGCCAGGGAGGCATGCATCCCATTTTAAATATTCACTACAGTTAGACGTTTGGACCCAAGATCATCATTATCCTGTCTTGTTTTGAGGCAAGGCAGGTGAAATAAGTACCTACCAGCTTATTGTATGGAAGTCTTTCAGGTGACGCCTTAGCAAGGCATCCTTTTTGCATAGATCTGTTCTCCTGCCCTTTAAATAAACTATTTCCACACATATAAGTAATGACGTATACAGATACTACTGCTACAACGGGCAGATACCCATGGATGGGAGCAAGGCAAGACTGAACTCTAAAGATCCATGGTTGGTTTTGTACACAGAGCGACTTACTGCCAAAATGTACGTGTGTCCCTGCTGCCTCTGTCTACAGAGTAGACAGGTTTCCGCGCCCCACCCAGCAGGGACAGCCCAGGTTTTCTGAAACCCCTTCGACGGAAACAAGCTATGTAGAATTAAGAAATGTATTTTGTTTACTTAAAACCAAAACACATCAAGGAAACCAGCAAAGATGTTTTGCAGTTGTTAGGAGTTATTTCAAGAAGTCTTAGAAATGACCTTGAATAGCCTCCAATTTGTATATTTTGCCATTCCATGCAAATGCCGGTTCAATTATATTTTGCCTATAAAAAGCTCCCTTACAAATGTGTCCTTCTGGCACATCAGTCAGCATAGCTGCACTGCAGGCTGGAGCACTGCACCAGCTGTTGACAGTTTGTGGCCATGGCCTATAAATTTTGTGCTGGGTTTCACACGGAAATGTTACCCTTGAGTCTCTGAATTAGCTTTTAACCTAAGGTCACGGGTTTTATCCCCAGTTCTTTCAAGAAAGAGCACTGCTAGCGTTTGCTGTGATGATTCAGGCTCTTCTTCTATAGTCCCCTTACTTCTTTACTGGGTGTTTTCCGCAGCAGTCTCTGGGTGATGCCCATCTGTTTAATTGTCAATTTTGTCTCCAGGTACCCAGCCGAACAGCAGCTGCAGTGTAGGAGGATCCATGACTATTTTGCCGAACAGGAATGAACTTTCAAGTACGGACATCACTGTGTTGAACATGCTGAACAGAAGGGACAGCAATACTAGCACAATCAGTTCAGCCTACTTGAGCAGCCGCAGGTCCTCTGGAATCTCACCTTGCTTCTCTAGCCGGAGGTCCAGCGATGCCTCCCAGGCAGAGGGAAGACCGCAGAACGTGAGTGTTGCAGACTCCTATGACCCTATCTCAACAGATGCCTCCCGGCGCTCCAGTGAAGCGAGCCAGTGTGATGACCTGCCAAGTCTTCTCAGCCTCACCCCAGCTCAACAATACAGGCTGAAAGCTAAATATGCAGCAGCTACTGGTGGACCCCCACCAACTCCACTGCCTAACATGGAGAGGATGAGCCTCAAAACAAGGATGGCACTCTTGGGTGACTGCAGGGAGTCTGGAGTATCTCCACTGCCTCCAGTGAATGCCCCTCGAAGATGTAGTGACGGTGGGGCAAATGGTTACAGCAGGAGGCATTTTCTGTCTCACGATGCTCTAGGAAATGGGACGAGGAGAGCCAGCGATCCAGTGAGAATGGCTTCTGACAATCTCTCAGTCCCTAGAGTCCAGCGTTTCAACAGTCTTAATAGCTTTAACCCTCCCGCTTTGCCTCCATCCATGGAAAAGCGCAACCTTGTTCTTCAGAACTACACCCGTTCTGAGGGTGGCGTCTTCCGTGGCTTCAGCTCCCCCTGTCCTCCCAGCATCAGTGAGAACGTCGCCCTGGAGGCTGCTACAATGGAAGCAGGTGGCAGTCTGAATGATGAGGATCTTCTGCCCGATGATGTGGTTCAGTATCTGAATTCCCAGAACCAGGGCATGTACGACCACTTGCTGAACAATGTCCTAGATAGCAACAAAATGCATCACAGCTCAGTGTTAGGAAACAACAACCCCAGCGACTTTGACCAGGCCCCTCCACCGAGCAGTCAGCAGGCAGGTTCCGAGGCAACCAAGAGCGACTTGCCCATTCAGTGGAACGAAGTAAGCTCAGGAAGTTCTGACTTATCTCCTTCGAAGCTGAAATGCAGTCAGCGCTCAGCGGTGCAGGCTCGGGCCTTTGGACTGTATAACAATATGATGGGTCAGCAGCAGAACCTGGAGAGAAGCAACGTGGCCCAGCAGAACGGCTATCAGAACCTGGTGGAGAGCAGCGGTTCTTACGGTTTACAGCAAAACACAGTTCTCGGCAGCGGAGCCGGCAATTCTTTCAGCGTGCAGCCCAATAAGCCTTACAGTGAAAGCATCAGCAGGCAAGCGATGATGCCTGGGGCAATGGACAATTCCTGTGGCATGGCAGTTCAAGGGCAGAAGCTGAGAAGCAGCAACGTGCCAGTGAGTGGGAACCAGCAAAATTTCACCCATCCCATGGCATCCAGCGACCAACCCACCAGTATGGCAAATGGGATGCAGAATGGGAATATGATGGAACAGGAGTATTTGCAAAACCAACCAGTCGGAGGTGGCGTTCATTACCAGGGAGTCAATCAATCCGGTCCAATGATGCTAGGGCAGATTAGTCCTACCTCACAAAACAGCCTGTATCAAGGGCCACAGAGTTGTCCGCCGGTGTCTCACACCATTGGTAGCCAGCCTTCAGGTTTGTCAGTGGCCAAAAGTTACCAGCCGTGTTCTAATTACAGTGGCAACAGACGGCAGAACATGTTGAGAAACAACGTGGCACAACAGCAAGGACATGTAAGTGATGGCAACCAACCGTACAGGGTAAACGCCGTTAAGATGGAGATGCAAGGTCAATCACAGCAGTTCTGCTCTAACGTGCAGAATTTCTCTGGTCAGTTGTATGACCAAACCACGGGCTTTAGCCACCAAGCTATGAAAACAGGTTCGTTCTTTGGTTCGGAAGCTAACTGCCTGCTGCAGGGGACCGCGACTGCAAACTCATCTGAGCTTCTTTCCCCAGGGGCTAACCAAGTGTCGAGCACAGTTGACAGCATTGACAGCAACAGCCTAGAGGGTGTGCAGATTGATTTCGATGCTATCATAGATGATGGGGACCATGTCAGCTTAATTTCGGGAGCCCTGAGCCCGAGTATCATCCAGAATCTCTCCCGCAATTCCTCACGCCTCACCACTCCCCGAGCGTCTCTTACATTCCCAGCTATGCCCATAAGCACAACCAACATGGCTATTGGGGACATGAGCTCTTTGTTGACCTCACTTGCGGAAGAAAGCAAGTTTCTTGCTGTTATGCAATAGACATAAAAAAAAAAAAACCACAACAAAACCCCCATAGGAGATAACAGATGGAAAAAAAAAGACTCGTATTTTTTAGTTGTGTATGTATTTTAGCAATCTCATCTCACCTAAATGGGATGTGTTTCAAGTATATTCCTTTTATGGAATAAGGACTCTGAAAACCCTAAAGTGTTCTAGGGAGAAACTGTCTTCCATTTCAGTTTTGAATCAGTATTGCTACACCCACGCCCCCCCTTTCTCTCTTCTCTCTCTCTCTCCC
>NW_010415643.1:123261-131174 GCF_000710305.1 Buceros rhinoceros silvestris
TGCTTCCTTTTTCTTTTTTTTTTTAATTGTAAACCAATGTAAACGTGTGAAGTGCATGTTTTTGTTTTGTTTTGGCTTTGGTTTTGTTTGTTTTTTTTTTTTTTAAAGAAAGGTCTGATGAAATGACTTTGCAATTTTTTGTTGCTCAAAAGAAACTAGGCCTTGTAAAACTGTTGCAACTTTTCCCCTAAACATATAGGCACAAAATAACCAGCCACGATGTGAAGTGAGCGTACAGTGATGGATTCCTCTCTGGATGCGTTGGATACATCGCACTGAGGCGGACAACCGGTTTAGAAATGCACTGCCGTGGTACTCTAGGCTGTAGTTCCAGAGTCATGGCGCACAAGAAATTAGGAGATTCAGGCAAATTAGAAATGTAAAACCATCACCTCTTTGATCCCTAGCAAATGTGTAAGGTTTTTGTAAACTGAGAGATAGCTTCACTGCCGCATGTAACGCTACTGAGGTTGTGTCATGTTTAGTCTGTTTCGGAGGAAGGAGAGGACCAGAAAGCTGTTCTTAGTCCAACTCTCACCTTTTGCCGTATTTGGTATTCTGGTTTTCAGCCTTCTTTTTTAAATGACTGGATAGTAAAATTACGAGCAGGTTTGGTGATTTGGGTAGTCTGTAATCCCTTCGTTGCAGACCACATTGTGGAGAGACCGTCAGGGTCTTATGGAATGTTTCATACAGTGAAATCACAAAACTGCAGTATTCCCCACTGAGGACTTTTGCTTTTTAAATGTAAATTGTGGAGGTGTAATTTGGTGACCCACTGGTTCTTATTTTCAGTGACAATTCCTTTGCTGGGAGAACTGTCTTGGAAATCCCTTTTAGCACATCCAGCTTCACGGATGGATCATGTGTTTTAAAATAAGTAAGTGCCCACTGACATAACACACAGTTACGGCTTCAAAAGCATCATGGTCATGGCATGTAAAACAAGTAGAAAACGAATGGCCAGTTCGTGTCCTCAGACTAGCCAAATAAATCAAAACAATTGCAAGCAGTCTGATAATCTTACATGTTTTTCCGCTGTATCCAGGCTTTAGAAAATTAAATTTAAACTGGCATTAAAAATAGCAAAGAAGTAAGTGGAACAACAAGTATGCCTGGTAACTAATTAAAATTCAAAAAAAAGTCCAACCCAGCCTCTCTCTTGGTGACACCAACATGCATTTCATTTCAAAGCAAACCAGTGGGTCAATGCCCAAGGCTCAGTTTCACCAGCAAAACTTGGAACTGATGCACTGTGGTTGCGAAGAAACTCACTGGCAGAAGAGAGACGAGCACCAGCTCTTCCCGCATGTTTTTTTGCTGTGGTGGGCACCCTGTCTGCATCCCTGAGCACACAGTGCTCCTAGGTAAACAGGTTGGAATGGAGAACAGTTACAAGACCAATGTTGAAGACCAAGACCAGTTCACCCACTTTGGCAAGTCCAGCCCTTGCAAACTTCTCACTTCAATCCCCAGGGTAAAACGCTGCTACAGGACGTAAATGGTGCAGGCACTTGCAGTCACGGGTTTGGTATCTGTGAGGAGCTGGTGTTAGAGACATACAGTGAGAAGGGCGAGTGTGCTCAGTTTTGAAATAGAGATAAGCTTTAGCCCATTCAAAATTAAGAGTAGCACCAAAAGGTGATTTCTGTAGGCTAGGAGGTCGTAACACTCTGTCTTGTTACTGGGTGAACTGCCAGCTGATTCAGGGCATGGCATTTGAGAGGAGTGTAGGAATACAACCTTAGTGAAGCTGTTGGATAATATTGATCTATTAACAGCTGTTAGAATCACAGGAAGAAGCTGTAAATCAGTAGGAAAACATCATAGGAATCTGGTGCTGGGCTGTATTTAGGCTTATCACAGCAAGTACCAAGTGTTCTGCACTGTGAGCTGGAATGTCAGAAATGAAGACAAATGTAAATATCCTGCAGCTTCCATCACCATCCAGCTCCTGTCTCTCTCCGTATCTTCAGCAAGCGTTCTTCCTTCCTCTGTCTCCCGCACACATCTTCCCCCACCCTGCTCTTTGCCCTTTGCCTGTTCCCCTCCCGCCTTTCCTGCCCATGACCAGCTCTCACAGCCCTCCTGCAGCGGTCTCTGGGCTGCACGGGGAATCGGGCACAGCTCACCATGGCAAATGGTTGGTTTGCTGTTGCAATGTGGCAGAGCTGCTCCCTGTTGCACTCTCATCGCCTAGACGCAGCCCTGTAGAGTCCCGCTGCCTGGGCACAGCCCTTGACCCTGCCTGGCTGCCGGGGTGAGGAGGGATGCTCCAGCCCCTCCTGCACAGGTCACCGGGGCAGGAGGGATGCTTTGGTAGTCATGCTGGACATTGCAGCACTATCCCACAGCTCACTCCCCTGTGGAGAAACAGCAGCGTAGGCATGAGGAAGGGCTGTGCTGGACGTGTTTCAGATGGTTCTCGGTAACCAATCACTGGCTGTTTATTAAGCCGTCAATTATATGTTTATAAACAATTTCAACGGGGAGACTTATGACCAGCTTGGGAGTAGGTGGCTTGGGAGAGAAGCCTTTTATTGTTATAGAGCAAATACATTTAAAAAAAACAGCCAACCGAACTATTTTTTTAAACTCAATTTTCCAGTTCATGGTTGTATTTGCTGGTCCAATTGAAGCTGGGAAGCTATTAACAGATGTGATCCATCAGAGCTTAGAAGGAGCCATTCATATTGCTCAAGGCTAAAAGAGACTATTTGAGGAGCTAATTTGCCTTCCTGGGTTTGACAAACCTTCGTCACTCATTTACCCCTGTCTTGGGCCAACAGTGTATCTTGGCCAAAACTGCATGCTCCAGAAAGGCATCCCATTTTGATTTGGTGAGGTTGAAGAACCAGAGATTCCACCACGTCCACGGGGAATTTGTGCAAATGGTTTATCGTTTTCAGCGTTAAGTGCATGTGCCACTTACGCTCACGTGTCACTTTTCAGCTTCTAGTATCTTCTGGTTTATGCAAAGGAGCCTGGTTTGGCACCTGTGAGGGTAGGAATACATCATAGCCCAGCAGCCTTGGATTTTGGTTTTGCTTTGATAAGGTAGACTGGACTCTCTGAGCCGAACTGTCTGCTGAGCTGGACACCAGCTTTCACTTGTCAACCTCCTTCTCAATGTGTGGCGCTCTGGGGAGAGTCCCACCAACATTGCTCGTGTGTTTACTGGCACCCCTGTACTCCTGCTCTTCCAGTTAAAGAGCCAAAACTTGCTTTTGTGTGTCCAGCGCATCAGCTGGCATTGCCATAGCCATTGGAAACCCAGCAGTCAGCCTAGAGTGCTAGAAAATACAGAAAATAGTGTGAATTTTCTATTTTTAAAGCATTGCAGCCTGAGTCTAAATCACCTGTTCTTTTAATGGTTCTGTGGGATAGGCCTTGGGCGCATCTGCCTCGCTCAGCCTGCGTTGAGCATGTGGACTTCTCCAGGCAGTTTTACTTTCCGTGAAGTGGGAGTCACCAGTGAGGTTTGTCCGTCAGGTGCACCCAGGTGGAGGGAAGGTGTTTTGCAGAGAAGTCAGAGGGCTTCCATCACGCTGGCGAGTACGATGGCCCTGTAGGTCCACACGGCCGATGATGTTACTCCCTCCTGGAGGAGTGGTCCCAGATGGTCCGTGTGTTGAGATGCTGGCTGGTTGGCTCGCTCGCTTCCAGTCATTGCTCCCCCACACCCCTCGATGAAACTGCCGGTCAGCTGGCCCACGCCTGTGGCGCAGTGGCTCGTCCTTCTGAACAGCAGTGGTTATGTTCTCTCAATGTATGTGCCTTATTTTGTGTTGATCCTGTAAAAGAGAGGGACCAAGATGTGTTGCCAGATTTTCCCGATGAGGTTGTATTCGCCATTCAGTTAATAGCACATGCCACAGTTAATAGTGTCTGAAACGTCTTGTAAAACCTCTGGTATTCACGTGTTATTGTCCTTGGATTGGTGGAATGTCTCCTATGGAACAGTTACTGTTGTCAGTTCTGCAGATGTGTAAGATAAAAATGTGTTGGTTTTTATTTTTTAATTTTTTTTTATAAAGCTCGTAATCCTTTTTTTTTTTAAAAAAAAGAATGTGTAAATACATTTACGTACGATAGGAGTAGTGTTCGGCTGTAATGGGCCTTAGTGGTCTTCATTTGATAAACCTGCAGTTATGATCTGATGATTCTCGAGCCTTAGGTTGATCTGAAGGGTCTGTAGCACTGTGTACATACAAAGTGTACTTCTGCTTTCAGAACCACTTAGCTCTTTTGTAACAAAGAAAAAAATTGTTTCTTACAATGTCAATAAAAACACAAAAGCCTTTGTACTTAAGTTTTTAGCTCTCAGCTTTTAAAATATCTCCTTGGGGGTGGGAGTTGTTTTTTCATTCAGATGGAGAGCCTGGTTGCAATCAGCGCCTGTATCGCCTCCGCTCACGGTCGCTCACTTTTCTGTTTCTGCTTCCCAGCCTGTTGCTTCACTTCATTCACACTTAAAAACCAACGGGGCAGCAAAACTGGGCATTTGCCTTCTCTCTACGGGTACAGATAAAAGGTTTGAAAGGGGGAGAGAGACCGACCTGGTTAAGTCTGCTGTAAGAGCCACCGTTTCAGAGGTCAAAGCCAAGCTGCGCTAGACTCTGAGGGCTGCATTTTCATACCTCACTTTCTGAGGGTTTCCTGCGAACACTCGGCCCCCATGAACAAGCACACGAAGGAGAAAGAGAAGCTTCTCTGGTTGGGTTGGTCTGTAGGTGTCCACTCTGGTGGGTTATCGCACGATCTGCGGAAGAAAAAGCTGGACATAACTTAGCGAGCGTTCCTGTTGGGCGATGTCTAACAGTGTAGAAGAAGTTGTAGCACTGCGTAGTTCTAAGGTGACTGAGCTGTTTTCATTTCAAGACCTTTTGTTTTCATTGCTCACACCTTAGCAAGACTCAGAGCGTTATTGTGGAGTTGTCGGTGCTCAGCTTCTGCCTTAGTCCTTTCTCAGCCGAAACAGGTGAGGCATTACTGAGGCCACGGGAGGTAACCTTGCATGGTTATTTGCTTATCTTCTTGTTTCATTGTGCAGTTTTTTTGTTCACTCTTCAGCCATTATTAAGCTTTTGTCATTTAGCACAGAGCTTAAGGATTGGGATGGATGAAGGGCAGAAGGGAGAGGTGTAGCATGCCCAGCTGAGAAGCCAGAGAGGCAGGAGGAGAGGCCTCGTAGTGGTCTGGTAGGGTCCCCCCACTGCAGCAGGACAGGGTGCTTGATGGTGGCCTTATCTCATGTGGCATAGGCCAAAATTCTCCCAGACCCTAGCAGTGCTCCAGCATCAGTCACTCTGGGGGGAGACAGAAGGGATGACAGCTTCTTCTGCCAACAGGAGGTTGGCATCAGGGATGGGACAAGCCTCAAACAAAGACGTGACGGAGCCGTGGGGAAATGAGCATGGGGCTGGGGATGTCAGTAGCAGGATCCATGCTGACCACAGAGCACATCTGTCAGGGGCTTGGAGGTGAACACGCCATTTCTGAGCTGTACCAGACCGCCTGCAGGTAGTGGGAGATGAGGGACTCCCACCTCTTAAAAGCTAATGCGGTAAAGACGTGCACACGTGCAGGGCATCATGCTGAACAAGTGTCGGTAGTGTTGCACACCTGCTCCATGCTCCTTGCACCATCTCCGTGCTCCTTGCACCATGCTCTCAAGCCACAAGCTTTAACCATCCCTGTGCATGCTCGTTTTTTTAGATGCATCTCCTTCACCAGCTGGATCTACCTCAGGGTGAATGTTGAGAGGGCAGGAGGTCAAGGGTGCGGATGGAGATACTGCCAGGCAATACGAGGTCAGGCAACAGAGCCACAACATTTACAGAGGTGAGCGCTGCTAGGAGAAGGGCTGGGGCGGTACGATGTATTTTTGGTCCTCCAGCCAGACTTGAGATTGGGCTGGTGAAGCGCTGCATGTGCAAAGCGGCAACTGGGGGGCAGGAGGACCTGTATTTCCATGTGGTAAAACTCAAAATAATGCTAAGTCCTCAGGAAAACAAAAAATAACAGGGCAATTGTGGTTTGGACCATGCAAAATTAGTGGATGCTGTTGACCTTAAGTCTGTGCTTTAGTGCCAAGGCTGTAAATGAATTAATCAAATTCATTAAATTGGTTTCTTACTTCAGAAGGGCACGTAGCTGAGAGAACTGCAGTTTGCAAAGCCTGGAAACAGCACAACAGAGAGGTGCAGCACCGACCAGCGAGGCAGGAAACCAGCCCACCCCACCCCTGCATCCTAAGCAGGTGATGTAACGTTTCTACCCAAGCACCGAACACCGGGACAGGACAAAAATCACCAATAGTGCTGAAGCCAGACCTGCCAGGGGTGGGGATGAGCAAGGGAGCGGCAGGGAAGAGCAGGTGGTGTGGCCCGAGGTGCTGATGGCGTTACGCGGCTGGCTGGGTGTCAGCGATGGCATGGCAGGACAGCCCGATGTCATTTTTTCCTTTCCCAATTTTTGCGGGCTCGACTGTGCAATCTTCATTCTTCGTACTTTTTTTTGTTTTGCAAAGAGCGGGGTAATGGGAAGGAGATGATTTGTTCTCTTCAGGCTGAAACACAAGCCATTTGTGTTAGGAACATGGCTTTGTAACATGATTAGTGCAGTGGGAGCCCCTAGGCACCACTTCCCAGTACAAACAACTAATATTAGTAACTCATGCTAAAACTGCCTTCTCTTTAATAACCTGGGCCTCTTTCCACCCCAAGAAGCACATAATCACTTGTGTTTCCCCCTGTCGTGTTCCCACCATCTCCACCCATCTTCCCTCCTTGTCTTCAGACTGGCCCCTGCATTTCCAAGGAAAAAAAGGAGTGGGTTTGGGCAAGGGAGAAGGAAGAACTAGTGGCATTTAACGGGAATCCCTACACCCCATGTCTGCCTTCACACGTACCTCCTCGTCTCCCCCAGCCCTGGGGTACAGCCCCTGCATCTGGTGTGAGGCTGCTCACAGCTGCCACGTCTTGCAGTCTTGGTCCCTTGTTTCACCCGTGGGATGAAGTCCCGGGGATGGAGTGAGTTTTTTCATGCCTCGCCAGCAAAGTAGCCGCCCTCCCTCCAAGCTGCCCCGTCTGGCTGAGACGTGATAGACCAACACTGTTACTCATGGGTGGGAGGGAGGCCCGTGTGACTCATGCTTCCCTCCCCAGCCACACACGGGGCGGCTGCAGCTGGAGAGCGGGGAGCAGGACTGGACTGCAGCCCCCCACCCGGCTCGGCACGGCCAGGCACGGCGGCAGCACAGTTGGGCCCAGGCAGGAGCGAGAAGCAGTGGGTAGATCAGATGGTGATGAACCATAAACAGGATCGTTTCCCAGGGGCCGGCTGAGCTGCTTCAGCCTTTGCCAGCAACACTAGGATGTCTGTCAGGTCTGTAAGGCGGGCTAAGCCACCCTGCGCTGCAGAAAAACATTACTAATGTTCCCACGACCAGAGCAAGACAGAAGAGACAAATAACTTCAACAGCAACATGAAGCAGTGGCAAAAATCTGGAAGACAAGAGGAAGAGAGAGATAAAAAACAAAGAGGGTGGAAAGCTCTGTAATGACTGAAAAGAGCCCCAGATGGATACGAACAGAGAAAAGGCCAGGGACAGAAATAGCACTAATTAGCTGAGCTGAGCGATCCCACTCGTGCAGTACCTGAGCATCCTCCACTGTCCTCAGTGCCCCGGCACTGCCAGTCTGGCGCTAGTGAGGGGGCGTGGGAGCGGGGAGCTGCTCAGACCTGGGTGAACAGAAGTACTTAAGTTCCTATAGCAACTCTGAGTGAAAAACCCCAAAGCAGAGGTATCTCTAGGGCTGGGCAGAGAAAGGGTTGTGGCTCCAAGCAGCATCTCCTGAGGGAGGACCGTAGGGAACCTGTGTGTTCCCCAGTTCTGAGCATCATTCCTG